>NW_026111983.1:67500-200000 GCF_024679095.1 Eriocheir sinensis
GCCGTACGTGAGCTTTACTTGGAAGGAGCCCACCGCAATTTGCATCTGTGAGCCGTCCGCGTTGTAATAGTTTAAGGCGGGGGGCGGTTGCAAGTCGCGTTGATGGAGGCCTAAGCTCTTGAGGTGCTGAAGGCCTATCACCGTAACATCAGCGCCGGTGTCGGGTATCACATCAATCTGGCCAGACGTGTCGCCCTGGGTGACAGCGACGCGGATGGTGGGGGAAGGCTGGGCCCAGGGGCGCGTGTTGGAGTCCAGTCGCCGGACGTGGCCCGCACGCGCTCCTCGGGTGGCGCAGGGCCGTGTCGGGTGCTGCGTCGAACCACGCCAAGGAAGGACCCTTCTTTTTCGGTTTGTTTTTTGGGCTTGTTGAGGCTGCAGAATCGGTCGTAATGCCCCACGCGAGCACACGCCGCATTGAACCCTTGGCGGAACACTTAACGGTGTACATCCTGTGCCCTCGCGCCACAGCCGTGGCAGGTGCCGCGGCAGCTGGGCACGGCTTGGAGCCGACTGCGTGGCACAGCTGCTGCAGGCTGTGCTGGAGGGGCGTGGATGTGCAGGCACCAGCTTTTCTCCGCGTGGGCCGCCCTCTTACCCTTCTTGTACTGAGACGCCTCTCACGGCAGTGGACGGGATCTCTATTTCAGGTTCGTCCATCATCGGTGGCCTCATACGACCGACACTTCGTCACGGTCTCTTGAAGCGTGGGAGGCATCCATGGTGATAAGCTCTCGCCTCAACTTCCGTTGCGAACTCCCATCAACAAGGCATGCTTCATCCAGACTTCCTGGCAACGCCCCTGAGCACACTCAATCTTTCCGAAAGACCCTTGAGACGTGCGTAGAAGTCGGTAAAACTCTCACCCTCGGCTTGCTTACAGGTGGAGAAGGCACGGCGATGGATCGCTTCGTTATTCTGACCCTTCACGTGCTCCTGCAGGAGGTCTAGCACCTCTTCCATCGTGTGCGGGGAGTCGACGGGGATCTGAAGCGAGTTTTCCAAATACCTCAGGGTCTTCGTGGAAAAGCACATCCTCAGCTCTGCACGCTGCATGTCTTGGGGCTTGCTCGACAAGCGACGTACTGTGGCGTAATCATTCCACCGGCGCCTCCATATCCTGAATTGTCGGGCGTCCCATCATGAGCGAGAGGCGGATGAGTGGCGGCGGAGGCCGTGATGAGAGCCTTCTCGGTTAGAGGAAGAGGGACGCACAGCTGCGTGGCGCTCGTAAGCAGTGCCTCCAGGCGCCGTGTGTCTTCCTCGCGACGAAGCGTTCGTCTTCCCGACGCACTCGCTCTTCCTCGCGGCGTTGTGCCGCGTCCTCACGCATCCAGTGTAGAAAGCACGACATGTCCATCCCTTGCGAGGCGGAGGAGGAGGAAGGGGAGGAAAGCGGGTGCCTCCTCCTGACCTCCGGCTGCGCGGGCCCGATGGCTCATCCATCAGGGCGAGGCAGCGGGGTTGGCGGGCGAGGTGGCGGCGGCGTCACTCCTGGTGTTCTGGCACCGCTCTTGCCCATATGTACCACTTAATACTGCGTTATTTCAACGATATACAGGGCGGCGCCTCGACAGCTCGAACCGCATATAAGTCGTAAGTAAGCACACAGCAATAGGCAGAGTTCACTGGCGGGTGTGGCCCTGGGCCTCACGCACCGGCACAGGTCAATAAGGTCACGCACGGAATGCGGGCGGCTGGCCGTTACGCCAACCGGCTTGTACACTGCTTTTCACTATTTCTCTTTCCACAGAATCCTACTCACTGCGCCATGTTGATCAGGTACTTGTCGACACTTGTAATCATGGGATAGACAAACACTGAATAAACTAAAGTCCGTATATTCTATGGAAAGTATCAGAGAAAGAACGAGTACGTGCGTACGCGATACAGAGACGGGGTGAACTGGCCCCTGAGGCACTGCCAGCCTCTGAGGGGCGCCAACGGTCAAAACTGCTGACACCGCGGGATTAGTGTTGCCCAAGGCAAGGTGCCTATATTCAGAACTAACACTACCCACAACCCTCCTCTGCGGTCACCCTTCCGAGGCCTTCTTTATGCACCCTGAGGACCGCGTAGGGGACACCAACACCAGCTGAGCCTCGCCATGGTTCTCTCTTCTTCCTCTTTATGTTCCTTCGTTTCAACACTTCTGGGCTGGTCACCTTCCGTCTGTGTGTCTGACTGTCTATAGGTCTGTCTCCATTCTAAGCTTTATCTGACTTACCTAAGAGTAAACATTCGTTGCGTCGTGTTTCTTTTGTTTAATTCAGTGTGTATTTTTAGCTGTTTGAGTCGTGGTTTGAGGCGCTTAGGTCTGCATTATTTCCCGTGTCCATTCCTCGCTTTGTTTGACTCAAGTGATGGTGGTTGTGTGTGTGTGTGTGTGTGTGTGTGTGTGTGTGTGTGTGTGTGTGTGTGTGTGTGTCTCTCTCTCTCTCTCTCTCTCTCTCTCTCTCTCTCCTGGTAAGTCCGTATGTTGGGTCCCGTATAAGAGAGCAACTTTTGACCGTAGCGATGCGGTGAGGAAATTTTAAAACCAGTCCAGTGAGGCAACGAGAGGAGGAGGAGGAGAAGAATAGCGAGAAAAGAAAAAGAGCAAGGGAGAGAGATAATGAGAGGAGAGAGTCACCCTCCTCCTCCTCCCTTCTCTTCCTCCTTCTTTTTCCTGTTTCTCCCGTTTCCGTTTTCTATCATTGTTTCTTTTTACTCCTTCCTTCTCTTTCCTTCCTTCCTCTTCCTCCTTCGGCAACTTCCAAATTTTTCTCCTCTCTCTCTCCTCCTCCTCCTTCTCTGCCCTCCTTCCATTCTTTTCCTCTCCTCTCTTCCTTCTCTCTCCTCTCTCTCTCCCACACACGTCAGTTATCCGCATGGCAGGACAGGGCGAGCAGGTATATAATATAAGGGCGAGCCCTCCCCACGCTCATGCCCGCAGCAGGAACCATGAGGAACACTGTCGTCCAATATTCATAGTTGTTGTTAAGGTGGTGGTGGTGGTGGGAGAGGTTGGGCCCTTAGGCAGACATGGGACAGTAACTTGGAGGTTTTGTAATGTCTTGTATAGTAGTAGTAGTGGTTGTGTAGGTAGTAGTAGTAGTAGTAGTAGTAATGTAGTAGTAATTGTAGTAACGGTAGTAGTAGTAGTAATGTGTAGTAGTAGTAGTAGTAGTAGTAGTAGTAGTAGTAGTAGTACTGTAGTAGTAGTAGTAGTAGTAGTAGTAGTAATTGTAGGTAGTAGTAGTAGTAGTGTGTAGTAGTAGTAGTAGTAGTAGTAATGTGTAGTAGTAGTAGTACTGTAGTAGTAGTACTGTAGGTATATAGTAGCAACCCAGTAGTAGTATGGGTAGTAGTAGTAGTAGTAGTAGTAGTAGTAGTAGTAGTAATCGTGTGTAGTAGTAGTAATTGTATAGTAGTAGGTTATAGTAGTAATGTATATAGTAGTAATGTAGTAGTAATGTAGTAGTAGTAATGCAGTAGTAATCGTGTAGTAGTAGTAGTAGTAGTAGTAGTAATGTAGGTAGTAGTAGTAGTAGCAGCACCCAGTAGTAGTAGTAGTAGTAGTAGTAGTAGTAGTAATTTAGTAGTAGTAGTAGTAATATAGTAGTAGTATATAGTAGTAGTAGTATAATCTAGTATAGTAGTAGTAGTAGTAGTAGTAGTGGTAAGGGTTTTGTTAAGTATAGTAGTTGTACAGTAGTATAGTAGTAGTAGTAGTAGTAGTAGTATATATAGTAGTAGTAGTATAGTAGTAGTAGTAGTATAGTAGTAGTAGTAGTAGTAGTATATAGTATAGTAGTAGCAGTGTATGTATGATTAAGGTTTAATGGTGAATAGAGGATAGAAAATGTAAATTTGGGGGGTATATGCTACAGCCACATGTGGCCTTTGTGCTCATCTCGTCACATTGGTTCTATAGGAGTTTGGTGAGGATGGTTTTAGGACATTTTCAAAGGGCAGGCGGTAATAGAGGCAGGAGACGTTAGTTGGTGTTAGTTATTCAGTATTTAATGTCTGGGAGTGTAGTGAATGTGGCGTGAAGGAGCCTCTGAGGCTGAGACTAAAAGCCGATGGGGAGAGATATAGTGTAGTGGAGGAGCTGTAGTGGATGTGGAGTGGTCGAGAGTTAATGGAGCAGTCTGGAGTGCAGGAAGTGACCGCTCTAAATACTGGTCAAAAGTTCCTCATTTCATATTTAGTCGGGAAATGTAATGAATAAGTTGAGCGCTTGACTGGAGAGAGAAGGACGAGTGTTCAGCTTAGTTGGGGCTGACGGAAGACACACGGCCGGCGGGATTTATGGGACAGGGCTGAGGAGGCGGTCAGGTCTTGTTAAAGGTATGTGGATATGTAGGTAGCTAGGGAGGTGAGGAAGGTGTTTGTATGCTGGCGTGGCTTGTGGTCTTATTGGGAAGGTGTGTGGATATATATATATATATATATATATATATATATATATATATATATATTTTTTTTTTTTTTTTTGTTTTTTGTTTTTGTTTTGTTTTGTTTTTGTTTTACGTTGTTGCCTATTGCGCCGGTAGGCATCTTCCCGGTGGGCCCTGATGGTCGGCCCAAGGCTTCTTCCAGGTGGGGCCTGATGGTCGGCCCAGCCCGTTCTGGCGCAGGCTAGTGTTTATAGTGGCGCCATCTTGCATTGGCTCATGATGCCCCCTGGAACTCGTACTTGATTCGCTTGGACGGCTTCCTCTAGAGTCCGAGTTGATGGGTGGTCTTCAGGACAGCATGTTTTAAGCCACTCTGCGGTGACCGAAATATCCGAGTGGTACCGTGAGGATTCGAACCCGCTTCGTCCATCACGCGGCGAATGTGGTTCCAGTACGCTATCACTTCGGCCACCGCCTATATATATGTAATAATATATATATATATATATATATATATATATATATATATATATATATATGTATATATATATATATATATATATATATATATATATATATATATATATATATATATATATATATATATATATATATATATATATATATATATATATATATATATATATATATATATATATATATATATATATATATATATATATATATATATATATATATATATATATATATATATATATATATATATATATATATATATATATATATATATATATATATATATATATATATATATATATATATATATATATTTCCGTGGAATGATTACTGCTTCCAGGATAGAGACCCTCTGTGTGTGCGTTGCGCTTCACAGAGGTGATTGTCTTCCTGCCTACGACTTGAACTCTTTCAAGAGGAGGTATCAGGACACCTCTCCTCCCGAATTTGATCTTCCTTTCGCCACCTCTTTTATATCTTTTTAGGAGCAGCAGTAGCCTTTTTTTTATCATGCTAAAAAGCCTTGGTTTAATCACACTTGTTCTCGTGCTATTAAAGATAGAGAGGCAGCTCACAAAAGGTTCCAGAGCCTTCGAACTCCCACTAACTTTGATCTATACATTTCAGACCGGAATCGTGCCAAATCTATTCTCCGGATTACCAAAACTTCTTTTATAAATAGAAAATGTCACTCCTTGCTTCTTCTAATTCTTCTCGTGACTTCTGGCATCTAGCCAAAAATATCTCCTCCAATTTCACTTCTTCCTCTTTCCTCCTCTCCTTAACACTGGCAGCACTGCCGTCTCATCTGTCTCTAAGGCTGAACTCTTCGCTCAAACTTTCTGTAAGAACTCCACCTTGGACGATTCTGGGCATATTCCTCCTACTCATCCCCACTCTGACTCCTTTATCCCTGTTATTAAGATTCTTCCTAATGATGTTTTCTATGCCCTCTCTGGCCTCAACTCTCAGAAGGCTTATGGACCTGATGGAGTGCCTCCTATTGTCCTTAAAAACTGTGCTTCTGTGCTGACACCCTGCCTAGTCAAACTCTTTCGAAAGATATATCTATCTTTCCTTCCTGCTGGAAGTATGGCTTTGTACAGCCTGTGCCTAAGAAGGGTGACCGCTCGAATCCCTCAAACTACCGCCCAATAGCCTTACTCTCATGTCTATCTAAAGCTTTTGAATCAATCCTTAACCGGAAGATTCAAAAGCACCTTTTCACTTCTAATCTTCTATCTGATCCCCAGTATAGATTCCGCAAGGGGCTTTCTACTGGCGATCTTCTTGCTCTATTAATTGACTCTTGGTCATCCTTTCTTAGCAGTTTCGGTGAAACTTTCTCTTTTGCGCAAGACATATCGAAAGCCTTCGATAGAGTCTGGCACCAGTCTTTGCTTTCTAAACTGCCCTCTTTCGGATTCTATCCCTCTCTCTGTTCCTTTATCTCCAGTTTCCTTTCCGGCCGTTCTATCTCTGCGGTGGTAGACGGTCACTGTTCTTCCCCTAAACCTACCAACAGTAGTGTTCCACAGGGCTCTGTCCTATCACACACTCTCTTCCTGTTATTCATCAATGATCTTCTTGCCATAACAAACTGTCCTTTCCACTCATACGCTGATGACTCCACTCTGCATTATTCAACTTCTTTCAATAGAAGACCCTCTCAACAGGAAGTACATGATTCCAGACTGGAGGCTGCAGAACGCTTAACCTCAGACCTTGCTATCATTTCCGAATGGGACAGAAGGAACAATGTGTCCTTCAATGCCTCAAAAACTCAGTTTATCCACCTATCAACTCGACACAATCTTCCAAACACCTATCCCCTATTCTTCGACTACACTCAGCTGTCACCGTCTTCAACACTAAACATCCTCGGTCTATCCTTAACTCAAAATCTCAATTGGAAACTTCACATTTCCTCTCTCGCTAAATCAGCTTCCCCGAGGCTGGGCGTTCTGTATTGTCTCCGCTAGTTCTTCTCCCCCGCGGAGTTGCTATCCATATACAGGGGCCTTGTCCGCCCTCGTATGGAGTATGCATCTCACGTGTAGGGGGGCTCCACTCACACAGCTCTTCTGGACAGAGTGGAGTCTAAGGCTCTTCGTCTCATCAGCTCTCCTCCTCCTACTGATAGTCTTCTACCTCTTAAATTCCGTCGCGATGTTGCCTCTCTTTCTGTCTTCTATCGATATTTCCACGCCGACTGCTCTTCTGAACTTGCTAACTGCATGCCTCCCCCCCTCCCGCGGCACCGCTGCACAAGACTTTCTACTCATGCTCATCCCTATACTGTCCAAACCCCTTATGCAAGAGTTAACCAGCATCTTCACTCTTTCATCCCTCACGCTTGTAAAATCTGGAACAATCTTCCTTCATCTGTATTTCCTCCTGCCTACGACTTGAACTCTTTCAAGAGGAGGGTATCAGGACACCTCTCCTCCAGTTGACCTCTCTTTCGGCCACCTCTTATGATTCTTTTTAGAGCATATATATATATATATATATATATATATATATATATATATATATATATATATATATATATATATATATATATATATATATATATATATATATATATATATATATATATATATATATATATATATATATATATATATATATATATATATATATATATATATATATATATATATATATATATATATATATATATATATATATATATATATATATGTAAAAAAAATCTATATATATATATATATATATATATATATCTATATATATATATATATTTATATATATATATATATATATATATATATATATATATATATATATATATATATATATATATATATATATATATATATATATATATATATATATATATATATATATATATATATATATATATATATATATATATATATATATATATATATATATATATATATATATATATATGCATTAGCTTGTATTAAAACAACTCTTTTTCACTCATTCTTCTACTCTGTCTTTCCCTTCATCCTCTTCATGTACTTTTACTTCTCTCCCCTCCTTCTCTCTTCTCTCCAGCGCTTCCTTTCTTCCTTCTTCCTGTTTTCCACCTCCTCCTCCTCCTGCGTGATCCGGCTTAAGTTGTTATTGGAGACTCCTCCATTCCTCTGTGGTTGGAGTGTGTAAGAATTCCATCACCGTATTCCTGCTGTAAACGAAAGTAATTGCCTTACGCAATATTCTATGCTCAGACGATCATAACGCTGGCATATTCAGCAATGGATACAACATATGACAAACGACATGTCTCTAAACATAATACTCTTTCTCTCCGGACTATTACTTTTTTTCCTTTCTCTGGGTAGTCTATCCAAGGGTTGTCACCCTCCTTACTCTCAATAACACTCGTCATTCCACAAGCAGTGGTTTGTTTCTCTCTGCTTACATCACAATATTTAAATACTCTCCTCACATCCTGATAACACATTCCTATAATATAATCTACTACAATTTCACGGAAGCACCAAATTATACCACATCCAGTGGTTTCTACCTTTGCTTTACATCGCAAACAAATAATCACAATCCTGTCCCACTCACAATCCTACATTACATCTCCTACATTATAATCTCCAGGACAAAACAATCGGTTTCCCTTAGATTCTCGAATTTTTACTCACGATTAAGATCACAACAGCCATTCTCAGCTGAGTGAGTAGCAGGTCTGCTTGAAGCGAGTGCAAGGCTCGGTCTGCCCATATCACTGTTGTCTAGTTCACATTTTTCCTTGCTTGAGGCGGAACTACATCTTTGACACGCCTTCATTTTCTACATAACCAGTAGCCAATACTTCCTGTCAACAACCATTGGCTCGCTCATTATGTTATATTGTTTACTTCTCCTACTATTTGTGATTTCACTCTTAAGACACTCCCACAGTGACTTCTCTTTTCAGTTATTCGCTTATAGCATTTCGTCACACCTCACGTGACATGTTAGAGTCCTCTTGAATGGTTATCCACACTTCCTGACCACGCCTACTGGGTATCTGTTTTCTGTATGTGGGTCTGGGTATTTTCCATAACCTCTCAGTAGTGTTAGTGCTTATCAGATGTTTACAACTTTGTATATCTGACTAATTGCTTTCCTTCCCTCTCCTATCATATTTACAATTCTTGTCTCCATATCTCCACTCAGTATTTGCCTCTGATTGGGGTCTCGGAGTCTTCGCGGCGGTGTTCTTTTCCTATATATATATATATATATATATATATATATATATATATATATATATATATATAAGGTTGCCAGCTTCAAATCCGAACGCTCATCACTCAAGTTGAATGATTTTTTGGACTCCGTTTTGCAAAAAGATTCTTCAAAATGGACTCAACCCGAAAAAAAAAAAAAAAAAACGTATAAATATATAACCTTTACGATTCGGGTATACTGTGGTAACCCTGCGGGTAACCTAACCCTCGTTCATTGATCTCCTCCTTCCCTCCCCTTGCACACTGTCTTCTTCACTAAACTTCATATCTCATCTCTTACTAAATCAATATGAAGGCGGAAAAACAAAGTAATGAACGCTAACCTAGCGTACCACCGCTAACCGGATCGTTAACGCTGCTCACATCGCATAATGGCGTCGCCATGTAAACACACCCGCGTATGTATAATATGCCTTTTCACTACCTTTACCACCCATTACTTTAAGTTTTCCCCTTCATATTATGGCTCTTTGGGTGAGAAGTACCGCGGTGAGATGGGTTTCATCCTCACGCTGGTAAACTCTGGAACAATCTTCCTTCTTCTGTATTTCCCGTGTGGGGGTGGGGGTGGTAGTGTTAGGGGATGCGTTGGATATATAGTGCTCTGTGGGGAGATGAGATGAGGGGAACACACACACACACACACACACACACTTTTCGTTGGTCTTCTTTTTTTCTCTCCTTCTCTTCTTCCTCCTCATCTTTTTTCCTCCTCCTCCTCCTCCTCCTCTTCCTCTAGTTAGTTAAGGGTTGGTGGAGTGAGGATAAGAACTGAATCCATATCTTCTCTCTCCTCCTCCTCCTCCTCCTGATGAAAGAAGTTAGTTAAAGGGTTGGGGGAGTGAGGATATACGAACTGTAGATGTGCTATAGGAGGCTTGGGAACACGATGAAGGAAGGTTAAAAGGGAACGATGTAGGAGGTTAGTGAAGCCGGTAACACCTCTTCGTAAAAGGTTACTACAAGGGACTCTTCCTTTCTCTCCGGACTATTACTTTTTTTTTTTCCTTTCTCTGTAGTCTATCCAAGGGTTGTTACCCTCCTTACTCTGAGGACACATCCTTCCTTTCCTCCTCTCTACAGGTATTCTACCCAGCCTCTAGTCTCAGTCTTCTGCCGATGTTTCTCTCACTATCCCGGGAGGTTCTAGTCACTTTGAGTCTTCGCGGCGGTGTTCTTTCCCTACGGAAGTCCTCGGAGCACACCTGGTGTCAGGTGCCTTAGTCCAGGGCCCGCAAGGCTCGTGCTTTAAGGGGGATACGTGTTGTGATGCTCTTGGGTGGCTGACTCCTTTCTCTCTGCCCAGTGTGGGTGATGGTAACCACGCCGGCCCCAGTCTTTTTGGGACAAAGCTCAAGGACAAATTCGAGCGTGTTGACAAGGTTGCCAGCTTCAAATCCGAACGCTCATCACTCATAATGACCATCTTCTGGGTTTTTCTACCTTTATTTTCCTGGGGCACTGGGAAACCGCAGTATCTCTTTTCTATGCATTTAACTTTTTTAAATTGTATTATGGTGACAATCTTAAGTTTACAGTAACTGCGCTGTAATTGCTTTCATTGTCAGTTAAGAAATTGCTAACTCAATATGCCATCCAACCTGAGAGCTTGCGAAGTATGTTGCGAGAAGTTCGCTCCTAAGTATTTTAGAAACTCCTCTGCTTGTCGCTTCTGCGTTAGCGACCGTAAGTACGACGATTTGAAAATGAAATATGACATTTTAGAAAAACAATACGAATCCCTGAAGGAGTTTGTTGCGGCCAACATAGTTGTGCCGCAGACTAGCGACACTGCCCCTTCTTTGCCCAACCCGACCGTACCGACCTATGCCCAAGTCACGAGAAATCCGAGTACCGAAGCACCTGATGATGGTTTCATTCCTGTAAGGAATGGAGCCAGGCCTTATACGCCAAGAAGAATGTTGGAACTCACGACCTTCAATCGATGTGATATTTTAAAGGAGAAAGTTGATGAGGCACACGAAACCGGTTGCTTGGCGATTTCATGATCAGAGGTCAGTTAACAGAATTTTGCGGTCGTGCTTCATATAAGAAACGTAAGCGCACGTGTTTCCCCGGTATAGTTGTAGATGGCATCACTGCGGCGCGCGACGATGTTATGACCGGCTCAGACCAAGACTCACTGTTCGTCATCCATGTCGGAACGAACGACGTAAAGGCCAATCGTTCAGAAGAATTAATGGAAAAGTATCGTAGAGTGATCCGACAATTCAAGGAAAAAACAAACATAATGATATCTGGTATCCTCCCGTGGATGAGAGAAAGTAACGCCTTTTACAGTAAAGCTTTCAGCACTAACAACCGACTAAAGTCATTATGTGCTCAAGAAAATGTCGAGTTTGTGAACTTTTGGAATAACTTCTATGGTGCAAATGACTTGTACGAACGCGATGGTGTGCACCTAAATCCCGTCGGGGCGGCTCGACTTGAAAGACTCCTTAGTGAGCAGGTGTCACTTTTTAGAGCACAAAATAAATAAATAAATAAATAAATAACAGCGAACCCCGACAGAGAACGCCACGTAAACAGTCAAAGGACCACCAACGAATCCCACCATGACCATATAAACGCGTGTTACGTAAACGCCCGCAGCATTCGAAATAAATTCATAGACCTGGAAGAACTTGCTGCAACGGAAAACTTCCACATTATCGCCGTCGCGGAGTCACGGCTAAATACAAATAACAGAGATTTTATTGCGGAATTTAACTTACCCGGCTATTCAATTTTTCTTTGCGACAGAGAAAACAGAGTTGGTGGTGGCGTCGTCTTATATATTCCTGCTGGTTTAAATCCACGTGTTATCAGTGTAGAAAGAATAAATAATATAGACACCGTTTTCGTAGAAATTAAAAACCGTTCAAGTAAATTAGTTGTTGGCATTGTTTATAGACCTCCAAACCAAGCAATGCAAATAGAAAGAAAACTGTTCGAACAAATTTCTAACATGCAATCAATTTGAAGCTGTAATTATGGGAGACTTTAACTTACCAGTAAAGAGTTGGGGAGACACGTTAAATATACACTCGGGTCAGATCTATACAGTAACTCATTAGAAAGTGCGCTTTATCTGCATGTGCATAAACCAACTCGCGAAAATAACATCATCGATCTTGTTCTCACAACTAAAGAAAGCCTAGTTAGTGATCTCAATGTTGGTACAGAATTCAGCGACAGCGATCATCGAATGATTTCGTTTAAGATAAAAATCAAAGAGGACATGTAAACGAGTGAAGAAAGAATACCTGATTACCGACCTGCGGATTTTGACAAACTAAGAATTTTACTAACGAATGCAGACTGGAGCTAAATTTCTGCAGCCTCAGATATAAATAAAGCTTGGGAAACATTCACAGGAACTTTAAGTAGAGCCGTGAATTTATGCGTACCATTCCGTAAAAGACGACCAGCAGCCAACTGGAAGCCTCAGTGGTGGAACAATCAACTCAAACGCCAAATTAAGAATAAAAATCGAGCCCGTCGCAAATACTTGATTACAAATAATGAAACAGACAAAATTGATTTCCAAAGATTACGCCGAGAATCAAAAAGAATCACACTTCTCAATAAAAGAAACCTAGAGCTTCATATTGCAAGCACCAACAAAACAAATCCCAAAGAATTTTTGCCTACGCAAGAAATAAAAAAGTTCTCACCCCCAGTATTGGCCCAATAGCAACTGTAAATGGCGAATCCACAAATGATGATAAAGAAATCGCTAATATATTGAATGATTTTTTTTGGACTGTTTTGCAAAAAAAATCTTATCCGAAAGGCAACCGGAAGCCCCTAGATATATTGATGAGTAGTATTAGCGACATTGTAGAAAGTGATATAGTACAAATTATCGATAATATTAAAGTAAACAAAACGCCCGGCCCAGATAAAATATCCCCGCGTATTCTATACCCTAGAAAGGTATTCCCTAAAATTTTAACGTTCCGGGTATACGTGTGCCAATTGGAATCACTGTAGGAAAAAATATAAATAAAATATAAGGACATGTTTTATTGATTAATGAAATTCTGGTACAAAAAAAGTTTTCCGGAGTAATACTGGCTATGTTTTATACTAAAAAAAAAAAAAAAAAATCTGTCTTTTAGATCATTGAAAAAAAAATATATATTTTGAGATTTTTTTTTTCAAAAATAAATAAGTAAATAAATAAATAAATGTGCCCACACTAAACTAGAATGATGTTAGATGCCCCAGTCTGCCTCTCATCCCTGGGCTGCACAGCAATCATGGTGCCTGGAATGAATAGAAGTGGGTGATTCCAATTGGCGTCACTGTAGGAAAAAATAAACATAAAATATAAAGACACGTTTTATTGATTTTAAATGGTACTCTGGTACAAAAATAAGTGATCCGGACTTCTACTAGCTATGTTTTATAATAACAAAATAAAAAATCTGACTTTAACTTACCAGTTATTCTTAGAGGGGGAGAGGGACATCACAAACACTCACTGAGGAGTTCCCAGCATCAGTGATTGATTCCAGTGTGATGTCTGCTGACCGAGACATCACACTGGAGGTCAGTATATTACATATGTCATCATCAGGAATTGGTCGCGTTCGTTTTGTGGCCATGACTCAACCCGAAAAAAAAAAAAAAAACGTATAAAATATATAAAACTTGGTTTAGTGTATGGGTCAGGTTTACTGATCAGCAATTTTTACTCACTGCAACACTCGGAAAATTCGCGCCAATTGATCTAACATAACAGAACATATGACTACTTTCCTTCACACTTTTTTTATCTAAAAACGATTCGGGTATACTGTGGTAACCCTGCGGGTAACCCTAACCCTCTTCTTGGTAGCTTTGGTAACCATCCGGGTAACTCAAATTACGACATACCACGCGGAGCAGTCCCTCGTCGCCAGCCATCCCTTATCACCAACATCAGCGCCCCACCACCACAGCGACTCGGGCGTTATCTCCCCGAGGACGAAGTGAGTATGGAAACATTGTTGGACCATCAAGCCGCCAGCCCTGTCCCTTCTCGCTAAGACAATTAGCGGCCTATTAGCGGGCCCATGCGTTACAAACAGTAGCGATAGGAGAAGTCATTAATCATCAGCGCCACTCTACACCGAAGCAAGAAAGATGTAGTTTAAGTGACACCTCTCACATCATTAGTCATCAGCGACACCTGACACCTGACTCCGAGGCGAGGAAAATGAGAACAGACAACGCCCATCTGACCTTTCCCCCTACAGTGTCGGGCATACTAATTAGCCTCCAGCCCCACGGAAGAAACGCCAGAGAGTGTCACAGCTACGTCACGCTGTTAGAAGCCAATCACAAGGCTCCGAAGAACCTACGAAAGCTGAGCGTACAGTAGCAACAAATCACAAGGCCCCGTGGGAACTCACTGAAACAGAAGACCCACCCACGAGACGCGAAAGGTACCTGAGACCCTCCTACGCCAGGACAAACGCCAAACCTAGGGCAAGCAGTAATCTAGGCCACACCTCGTAGGTCCTATAATCACCCTTCGAGCTCCTCCCTCATCTTCGTCGCAGACTGCGTATAAAATAGGGGGCATCAGCCAGAGAACAGCTCCAGAGCAGCTACAGAACAAGAACAGAACAAAGCTCCACTCACTCGCGACAAGCAGAAGCGGCAAGAAGCAGCAAGACACAAGAAATCAAGAAAGAAGGACTCAAGCCAAAAGTCACGAAAGAAGAATTCAAGAAAGAAGGACTCAAGCCAGAAGTCACAAAAGAAGAACTTAAGAAGAAGGACTCAAGCCAAAACTCACGAAAGAAGAACGCAAGAAACAAGAGCTCAAGAAAGAAGAACTCAAGAAACGAAGAGACAAGATAGAAGAAACGTGTCACGTTCAAGTCCTGCTCCTCACCCAAGATGCTGTCTTCTGTATTGTTCGTGAGTAGAAGTGTGAGCTGTGTAGGTTAAGGTCCAGTGCGGCATAAATTAGGAATTGTTAGGAATTGTTAGGAATTTGTTAGGATTTATTATTGTGTACTATTGTATGTTACAGGAACAGTGATTACTGTCTCCATTTCTCATATTATTGTGTTCATATTATTGTGTTTGTGTTATAACGCCGTGAGTCAGTATCGTGACAATACTCGCGCCACTATACAAGGCGAAAGAAGTACCGTGCGTTTCTGAACGCTTTCAATTTATTATTTAAATAAATATATTAGTTTATACATCTTTAAATATCCCAGAACTTACGTGCTTCGGCACACGTTACCTTGTAACCTCAGGCGAGCCCATATAACAAGGGTTGGGTTGCTACAATATCTGTGCCAATTGGATACACAACTACTTACCATACCTAGAAACAAATGTGGAGCACTGACGCACACCCTTCCCCTACGAGAGCAAGTGGAATACAGAGGATATAAACATCAAATGTTGCAAAATACCCATTGCTGTGTGAACAATGCGCGCGAAAATTAGAAACACGCAAGTGTGTGATTCCAAATGGCACAGAAATACCCTTCTAGGGTTAAAGAGGCAAAACATCAGATCAGCAAGCCCCTCTTGAACATATTCTCAAAGTCGCTAAACACAGGAAAAGTACCACTAGAATGGAAACTCGCTAACGTAACTCCTATCTTTAAAAAAGGCGACAAGTCACAACCAGGTAATTATCGACCGATCAGTCTAACGTCAATCGTGTGCAAAGTTTTGGAGACGATCATTCGCGGAAAAAATGGTAAAGCTTTCTTAAGATAACAGACTAATTAAGGATTCGCAACATGGTTTTCGAAACAAACGTTCCTGTTTGACTAACCTTCTCGATTTCTTCAACTACATCTTTAATGTGTACGATGAAAGCCAATCAGTAGACATTATATATTTGGACTTTCAGAAAGCATTTGACAAAGTCCCTCACAACCGCCTCCTTAGTAAATTGCAAGCTCACGGTATAACTGGTAATATTCATAAGTGGCTCAAAGGCTATCTTACCGACCGTAAACAGAGAGTTGTTATGAATGGTATATCATCTGAGTGGCGAGACGTCAAAAGCGGTGTTCCACAGGGGTCGGTGTTGGGACCTGTTCTGTTTTTAGTGTATGCAAATGACATTGACGACGGGCTATCGTGTAAAATATCGAAATTTGCCGACAACACAAAAATAGCCAGCAGAGTCACTACGACAACGGATAAAGAACACTTCCAAGCTGATCTCGAACGTTTAAGTAGTTGGGCACGAACATGGCAAATGGATTTCAATATTGAAAAGTGCAAGGTTATGCATATCAGAATCAACAAAAAAAAAGGTGTCTGTTTCTGTTGAACTATCAATCAACTTACTTAATTTTCTCCTCCTCCTACTCTTCGTCCTCCTCTTTCTCTTCCTCCTTAACCTTCTCTTCTTCCGTCTCTTCTCTTCGACCTCTTTCTGCTCTTCCTCCTCATCTTCCTCCTCATCTCCCTCTTCCTCCTCTTCCTCCTCCTTCCCCTTGCTTCTTCCCCAAGTTATCAGACGCAGTAGTGGATAGATCTGTGGCGCACGTCGATCAGGTGGCGCGAAGTTATGTCCAGGTATGAAAAGTTGCGTTGGCTGTGGGCGGGGAGGGGCGTCCGTGGGGTGTTCTGCGGGGCGTCGCGTCTTGTTTGCTGATAACAGGCGATGCTTCAGCCAATTGTCAGGCTGCTGCCGCCCCTGGACACTCGTGGGTGGCAGCTGCAAGGGGAAGGAGACGTGGCAGGAGGGCGATAATCAGAAGTATTTGATGGACGACGTTGGGAGAGGCGAAGGGTTAAAAAGCAGAGCCGGAGTGACGAAGTGCCCGGGGATGTTGCTCGTAATCAGCTGAGAGAGGTACTTAACGCCACACGTCTGTCTTGCAGGGCCTGTGAGGTGACTGGCAACAAGCATGTCTGGCCGCCTGATGGGCTGCCCGGCTGACGTGGAGTGCCGCCCCGACGTTCTCCCTTCTTCGGTAAGTAGATTCTACTGTCATATTTGGCGCCTGAAGGGTAAATGTCCAGAGAGTTGCCCATCTCACCGCGGTACTTCTCACCTAACCATGGGTTAGATCTCATAATTCTATGCATTTTGAACCCCATATACATGCCTCGCAAATTGACAGAATCGCTGCTAGCGATTTTTGAAAAGTTAGTGAGTTTTTTGCGGCCGCCTCGGGGCGTCACGGGGGGGACTGGGATACTTTGTTCCCCCGCCTCCAAAATACGATATTACGCCTCCATATTGTACTTAAGGGACGAAATACATGTCCCTTAACTATAATATGAAGGCGGAAAAACTTAGAAGTAAACAAAAAGTGGTAAAGGTAGTGAAAAAGCATATTATACGTACGCGCGATGTGTTTTGATGGCGTCCATATTGGGAAATGAGCAGTGTTGCCAACGATCCGGTTAGCGATGGTACGCTTGGTTAGCTATGGTACGCTTAGTTAGGCATTAGCCCACGCATGTGAGACAGGTCCACCACGCGTGGCTATTTTTTTTTTTTAGAACACGCACCTTTACCTAATACTATACCCGGCCCAAACCTTCACAAAAGCCTTTGGGTAAAGGTGCGTGTTCTAAAAAAAAATAACCACGCGTGGTGGACCTGGTCTCACATGCGTGGGCTAATGGCTAACTAAGCGTACGAACGCTAACCTAGCGTACCACCGCTAACCGGATCGTTGTCAACGCTGCTCACATCGCAATGGCGTCGCCATGTAAACACACCCCGCGTATGTATAATATGCCTTTTCACTACCTTTACCACTACACTTTGTCATTACTTTTAAGTTTTTCCCCCTTCATATTATGGTTAAGGGACATGTATTTCGTCCAATTAAGTACAATATGGAGGCGTAATATCGTATTTTGGGGGCGCGGAGTGATTTTCAATAATTACCATAACACTAACTTTTCAAAAATCGCTAGCAGCGATTCTATCAATTTGCGAGGCAAATATATGGGGTTCAAAATGCATAGAATTATGAGATCTAACCCATGGTTTGGGTGAGAAGTACCGCGGTGAGATGGGCAACTCTCTGGACATTTACCGCCTGAAGTATATGGCGATGCCGGGCTGTGACGGATGGATATGTACACTTGAGCTGTGTGGGTGAGTTGTGGAGGCGTGTGGGGGTGGGGGTGGTAGTGTTAGGGGGATGCGTTGGTGGGTAGCAGTGTGGGGGTGTGGAGGCCTTGTGTGTGTGGGAAGGGCGTGGACGTGTGGGTTGACGTGGAGGGGGATGAGGAAGAGCTGAATTGTGCTCTGTGGGGGAGATGAGATGAGGGGAACACACACACACACACACACACACACAACGGCAGCATCGGTGACCTAAGCCTTCCCCACGGGAGCATGCATTACCCTCAAGCTTTAGTATTCCAATATGTATAAATCCGGCCCGTAACAGCGGCCCGTCACTCCTCGCTATAAATACAGGCGGCACCTTCGAGTGGCAACATTTCAGCCAGCAGATGGGCGGGGGTTCGGCTCCCGTCAGCACCGCCAGAGGGCAGCACTGAGGCGAGTCGAGCTGCGTGCCGACCCTTTGAAGCCTTGACTAAGAATAATAAAACCCAAAGGGGACAGACTAAGAGAAACTATGGTTCATCAGCTTCACATCGTACCTTAAAAATACCCATGAACACCTGTTAGGCATAAGTAAGGAGGCGCGAGCTTTGTTATACTGGAATCTAATCTTATACTTGGCTAAAACTATCACCGCTTTTCTATTCGACTTACTAAAGACCTTCACTTGACCAGCTCTTGACCAGACAAGGGGAGGAAGTAGGGGGAAGCGGATCGTATTGAGAGAAAGGCGGCGGTGTCTCTCCCGCGTGTGTTGTGTCGTGTGTAGTGTCGTGAACTTTATCGCTCGTCATCTGCGTCATCCGTCACCGATCACTCTCCACGGCCCGTCAGGACTATAGATGAAGGTATGGTGAATATTTTGAGCCCATCTATGTGTCACTTTCTCCTATGGTAGCTGTGTAATTTGCTCATTTCAACGAACATCTTCATTTTCACTCACTGTTGGGCAGCCATCACGCGTTACGAAGGTGGAGGAGGATGGGTTCACAGCATCCCTCCTGTGTTATTGACTCCCTTGGTTTATGTCCGTAGCGAGCGTTGCATTTCTCTTGTCTTAATCGTTCAACATCCTCACCATAACTTGTCCGTCGGTATTTGCCGTCATTCAAAGTGGTATAGGAAGGTATGGTGAATGTGTTAAGCTTCTCTGTGACATTTCCTCCCGTAGTTATGTGTGTATGAAGAGATTTAGTTTTCTTAAGTAATCGTTGGAAATCCTCGCCATCACTCATCGTTCACCATTTATATTTGATAACAAGGATAGAGAAAGGTATGGCGAGTGTTCTAAGTGCGTGTATGTGTTATTAGGTCCAGTTAAGTATGTATATATGGCATGAGTGAAATAATGGCCTAGGCGCTCTGTAATACCTTGTGTCGGGGAAAGTGTGTGTATGTGTGTGTGTGTGTGTGTGTGTGTGTGTGTGTGTGTGTGTGTGTGTGTTAGGCTTACGAATACCTTGGGTGATGGGTTTTATAAGAGAGAGAGAGAGAGAGAGAGAGAGAGAGAGAGAGAGAGAGAGAGAGAGAGAGATGGCCTTTGTGTTATGCAACGGGAATGTTAACCCTTTCACGCACCAAAAGTTTAAAAGTCAAAGAGAAACTGTTCCTTAGATAACAAAGGAAGGAAGGGAGAGAGATAGAGTGCCTGCGTCAGGAAATTGATAGAATATGCATGTGAAGAACGGATGGAATAGAGAATGAACGGAAAGAAAGAAGGAAGGAAGAACGGAAGGAAGAACGAAGGAAGGAAGTAAGAACAGAAGGAAGGAAGGCAATGAATGAACAATAGTACCTAAGTGATAAGATATGCAGTGTAGATCACTATTATGAGGAAGTGAAGAAGAACCAAACCCACGGATAAAGTAACCGAGGGGGAAGGGTACGGAATATTGAAGAGCAGAAACCACAACGTATGCCTTTCTTTGTACCCAGCTAAGCGCTTATCCGTATGACTTAGGATAAATGAGAAGTGAGGATTCGAACTGTTGATGTGTTTTGGGGTTGAGGAACACGAGGAAGATGAGTTTGAGGAGGGAACGATGAAAGAAGGTCGTTAAAGGGTTAGTTAGAGGAGTGAGGATAAGAACTGTAGATGTGTTTTAAGAGGCTGAGGAGCACGAGGAAGTAGAGGTTGAAGAGGGAACGATGAAAGAAGTTAGTTAAGGGTTGGGGGAGTGAGGATAAGAACTGTAGATGTGTTTTAAGAGGCTGAGGAGCACGAGGAAGTAGAGGTTAAAGAGGGAACGATGAAAGAAGTTAGTTAAAGGGTTAGAGGAGTGAGGATAAGAACTGTAGATGTGTTTTAAGAGGCTGAGGAGCACGAGGAAGTAGAGGTTAAAGAGGGAACGATGAAAGAAGTTAGTTAAAGGGTTAGAGGAGTGAGGATACGAACTGTAGATGTGTTTTAAGAGGATGAGGAGCACGAGGAAGTAGAGGTTGAAGAGGGAACGATGAAAGAAGTTAGTTAAAGGGTTGGGGGAGTGAGGATATGAACTGTAGATGTGCTATAGGAGGCTTGGGAACACGATGAAGGAAAGGTTAAAAAGGGAACGATGTAGGAGGTTAGTGAAGCCGGTAACACCTCTGAATATATACGACTACAAGACCTAGAGATCCTGGAGTGACCTGACGAAAGAGTAGTTGAGAATAAGGCGACGGAGGAGCAGTTAGCTTGACAATATTGGCAGAAGACAGTACGGGAAGCAATACTGCGGTGGCTTTTCAAGAGGTAGAGGACAGCCAATAGGAGGAAGGGAGATGATTACATGAAAAGTCTTAGTAATATAGTCTTCATAGACATTTCGATGCACTATCACACGCATGCGACATGACTCGTAGGCATTGTGTTGGGCATTTCCATGTATAGTTTTATGACCCTGGTGGTAGTGTGACAAAGCTTCTGTACCATGGGCGTGAGGAACACTCTGGAGAACCCGACATATCATCTTTGTGGCCTTGGAAATAGTTGTTGTGACAGTCCAAAGCGTCTTAGAATACTTTTGTTTTACGTTTCGCCTTTGACGCCAGTGTGGTGTCATCTGTCATCCGGTGTCCTAAGACATCCCATCCTTAATTTCGCATCGCGGAACCCAATCTTAACTATCTAAGAGTAACTAGGTGAAGCGTCTAAGTGTAAAAAGTACCAAGGAGGACCTAAAAAGCGATGCAAAGTGGAACAGGTCACAAGAAGAAGTGATTGTTCATATCGTAGTTATATACATACATGCGTCATCATTTGCTTTCATAATAACAAATAAACTTGGGTGGGACAGATCCCGACAAGCAGTCGACAAAAGACACGGTACCGTGTCGAAATTCATGTATCTATTCAGGATGGGATGTCTCACGATCTTGGGATGTCTCATGACACCACACCGGTAGTCTTTCTTGGTGGGCCTGATGGTCAGCTCCACCCCGTTATGGCGTAGGCAAGTGTTTATAGTGGTGCCATCCTGCTTGGCCCATGCTGCTCCCCAGAGCTCATCTTTGGTCCTCTTTTAGAGAGAATCTAAGAGTCCGTGTTGATGGGTGGCCACTCAGCGGTGATTGAAAAATTGTCAGCTTGTTTGTAGCGGCGGGCGTGACGTGAACATGCGTCTTCCTGGACGCCACGAACCACGCCAACATTCAACCGTCGCCTCCCCCGAGGCGTGTTTTTTTGTAATTATTATTATTATTATATGAATCAATGAAGGTGACCCGCCGGAAAGCACGAATGGTATAAGCCAAAAGGCCCAGCGGACGACACTTCACCGAGATCGGGAAATACAGAATGAAGGAGAAAGCAAAGAATAGGAAGATGGAGAAAAATTTAGTAGGTAGCGAGCTAAGAGAGAAGAAAGGCATTCACATGTATTTTAAATGTTTCACAATTACTAGAAATAATAATCACATTAGGAAGTGTATTCCACAGAGTGACGGTCACTGGGATGAAACACCGGGAAAATTGTGATGCATTACATCGGTCGACAGACAAGGAACGGTCATTTAGCTCCAAGGAGTGTCGTGATGGTTGTGAGAGAGCAGGCAAACGACGGTGCAATGGGTGGTCGATATTAGACACAATTTTGAAAAAAATAAGACAATGATCCCACCAAGCGACGATGCCGAAGATTAATCTCGAGATTCGGAAGAAGAAATTTAATCTGGTTGAACACTCTATTCAACAGCTTTAAGTGAGACTCAGCTGCAGAAATCCAAACGGAATGACAGTACTCGAAATGAGGCAGCATGAAAGAGTAAAAGCATTTTTTTACATCATCAGAGGAATAAAGCTGACTGCACTTTTTTTATTTTTTTACAGCGAAGGAGACAGCACAAGGGCACAAAAAAAAAGGAAACAACAATAAAAAAAAGCCGGCTACTCGCTGCTCCTATAAAGAATTCGAAGAGGGTGCCTGAAAGAGCAGTCAATTACGTGAGAAGAGGTGTCCTGATACCTTCCTCTTGAATGAGTTCAAGTCGTAGGCAGGAGGAAATACAGATGAAGAAAGATCGTTCCAGAGTTTACCAGCGTGAGGGATGAAAAAGTGAAGATGCTGGTTAACTCGTGCGTAAAGGTGGTGTCACACTAGCACTTTTTCCGTCGATTAATGCGATTTCCGTCGATTTTTCATCGTTCCGCATGAACTTATCGCATGAATTTGTCAGACGATCAGGATCGTTTCCGCCTGCAAATTTCCGCCTTTGTTTACATTTCCAAGACCAAGACCGAGACTTTCCGCGTGGCTTCAACCTGTCTCAAACGCTCTGCTGCAGTGACAGCCTTCCTCATCCTGGTGTCATTTCTGGCAATAAGAGGTGTCACTAACTCCAGAAGTCTGTGGTACTGGCTCTTGTCCAACCTGATCCAATTCTTCAGAGTCTCATGATCCTCTAAACTCAGCTCTTTTAACAGCCTATGGTACACACTTTCTCTTTCCCGACGACCCAACCATGAGCGCATCCATGCACGCTTTTTGGCTTGTTTAGCTCGTCTAAGTCTCACAATACACAGTATTAGGTTAAGAGCAGCGTATCTTTGCCGCAGCGTGGACTCCATGTTTGTTTACATTCCTTGGTCTGTGCCGACGGAAAGTTTCAGACGAGACACCGTTTGTGTGTGACAGGCCGCAGCCAAGATAGCGACGATTTTCAGAAAAACGACGGAAAAAGTTGACGGAAAAAGTGCTAGTGTGACACCGCCTTCAGGGATTTGGGCAGTAAAGGGATGAGCTTGAGTAGAAAGTCGTGTGCGGCGCGGCCGCGGGAGGGGGGAGGGGGGGTAGGCATGCAGTTAGCAAGTTCAGAAGAGCAGTCAGCTTGAAAATATCGATAGAAGATAAAAAGGGAGGCAACATGGCGGCGGAGTTAGAGAAGTAGAAGACTATCAGTAAGAGGAGGAGAGCTGATCAGACGAAGAGCCTTAGACTCCACTCTGTCCAGAAGAGCTGTGAGTGGAGCCCCCCTCACACGTGAGATGCATACACCATACGAGGGGGGACAAGGCCCCTGTATATGGATAGCAACTGTGCGGGGGAGAAGAACTGGCGGAGACGATACAGAACGCCCAACCTCGAGGAAGCTGATTTAGTAAGAGAGGAGATGTGAAGTTTCCAGTTAAGATTTTGAGTTAAGGATAGACCGAGGATATTTAGTGTTGACGAAGGTGACAGCTGGGAGTTGTCGAAGAATAGGGGATAGGTGTTTGGAAGATTGTTTTCAGTTCATATGTGCCTAAGAAGGGTGACCGTTCCAATCCCTCAAACTACCGCCCTATAGCTTTACTTTCCTGTCTATCTAAGGCTTTTGAATCAATCCTAAACCCGAAAGATTCAAAAGCACCTTTCCACTTCTAACCTTCTATCTGATCGCCAGTATGGATTCCGCAAGTGGCGTTCTACTGGCGATCTTCTTGCTCTCTTAACTGACTCCTGGTCATCCTCTCTTAGCCGTTTCGGTGAAACTTTCTCTGTTGCGCTAGACGTATCATAGATTTACATAGATTTACATAGAAAATCAGACCACACAGACCCCATGGTCCAGACTTGGTGGTCTGTCCTTAAACCTAAGTGATTTTACATTAATCAGAAGACTCCAAAACGTTGCATTTCTACTCTAGTTGATATTAAGTTGAAGGAAGTGACGGTCGAGCTTATTTTTGAAGGAGTCAATCGTGTTACACTGGACCACTGACGGTGGAAGCTTATTCCATTCTCGCACTACAACGTTGGTGAAGAAAAATTTGGTGCAGTCTGAATTTACTTGTCTACATCTGAGTTTTACGCCATTGTTCCTCGTGCGCAAAGTGTCATCGATCATAAACAATGTTGATCTGTCTACATTCGTGAAACCATTAAGTATTTTAAAACATTCGATCAGTTTTCCTCGGAGGCGACGTTTCTCAAGAGAGAACATGTTAAGGGTAGAAAGCCTTTCTTCGTAGGATTTGTTGCGCAAGGAAGGGATCATTTTCGTTGCCCGACGCTGAACACCTTCTAATTTAGCAATATCCTTTGCATGGTGGGGAGACCAAAACTGTACCGCATATTCCAAGTGGGGTCTGACTAAACTGTTGTAGAGCAGGAGTATTACATCTTTATTCTTGAATACAAAGTTTCTTTTAATGAAGCCCAACATTCTGTTCGCTTTCTTTGCTGCATCGATGCATTGCTGTGAGAATTTGAGGTTTGACGCGATTTTGACACCCAATTCTTTGACGCATTGAACGCTTTTGAGTTTAACGCCGCGCATTTCGTATTCGAACTTCTTATTCCTCGTTCCAACTTGAAGGACCTGGCACTTGTCTACGTTAAAGGGCATCTCCCATCTATCCGACCAAGCTGAAATTTTGTGCAAATCCTCTTGGAGGCTTTGCCTGTCTTCGTCAGTGAGAACCGAGTTGCCAATCTTTGTGTCGTCTGCAAATTTACTAATGCGGTTATTGAGTCCAACATCCACGTCGTTGATGTAAATAATGAAGAGCACTGGGCCAAGGACCGAGCCCTGAGGGACGCCACTAGTGACAGGCGCCCACTCTGAGTTAAATCCGTCAATCACTACTCTTTGTTGTCTGTTGCTCAACCAATTCGCGATCCATTGGTTTACTTGACCGTCAATACCTATTTGCTTTAATTTGTAAAGTAATTTATGATGCGGGACTTTATCAAACGCTTTCTGGAAATCAAGATAGACTACGTCCAGTGATTTGGTTACGTCATAAACAGTGAAGAGGTCGTTATAAAAGGTTAATAGGTTTGATAGGCAGGATCTTTTGTTTCGGAAGCCATGTTGTGAGTCCCCAATCAATGAGTGGCTTTCAAGGTAATTCACAATTTTGTCTCTAATTATGCCCTCAAGTAGCTTACCTACAACCGAAGTTAGACTAATGGGCCTGTAATTACCTGGTACTTTTTGTCTCCTTTCTTGAAAATCGGTGTCACGTTAGCCTTTTTCCAATCTGAAGGGACGATGCCTTGTCGCAAGGACATATTGAATACGGTTGTGAGGGAGGAGAGTATTTCGCTCTTTGTTTCTTTCAGCAGAGTTGGATATACTTTGTCAGGTCCAGGACTTTTATTTGTTTTAAGTGAATGGAGAGCTTTAAGGACTTCATCGGTTGTTATTTCAAAATTAGGCAATGCATGCTCGAGATTTACAATAGTACTGGTGTTGGTGGTAGCGAGAGGAAGACTGTTAGTATTAAACACCGAGGAAAAGTAATTGTTTAAGAGGTTTGCAATGTGTTGGCTGTCAGTCACTAGTGCACCGTCGCTGTTTGTTAAAGGTCCAATACCACTTTTGATCGCCTTTCTGTTGTTTATGTAACTGAAGAAAGATTTCGGATTATTTTACAGTTGGCTGCAATATTTTCTTCGTATCTACGCTTTGCCTGACCTACTAGTCTTTTTACTCGTCGCCTGGCATCATTATAAAGTCTAATGTTTTCGGGCGTGCTTTGTTCTTTCTTTAACCTGTAAAACAATTTTCTCTCATTGACTGATTGTTTAATTTCGCTATTAAACCACGGTGGGCTTTTATTAGTGTTAATTCGCTTCTCGCACAAGGGGACGAATGTGTTCTGCTGAGTGAGTAAGTGATTGTTAAGGCTTAGCCAGGCTTCCTCTACGTTGCCGTCATCTGATAGTTGTATTTCTGTTAGTTTTTGTCGGATTTCTACGAAGTTAGCTCTTTTGAAATTGGGCACCTTTACTTTATTTTCAGTCACTGATGATTGAGCTTTAATGTCGACGCGCACTAATTTATGATCGCAAGAACCGAGGTGTTCTCCTACCGTGACACTACTGATTAGGTTATCTTGGGTCGTTATAACAAGGTCGAGTATATTATTTTGTCGAGTTGGCTCAGAAACCATTTGGCTTAGATAATTTTCTTCTAGAAATTCGATCATTCTATGTGACTCGCCTTCTGTACCTGACAGTGTCGCCCAGTCGATATGGGCAGGTTAAAGTCTCCTAATATCAGTGAGTCGGTGTTATTAAGTGACTGCCTTAAGACGCTGTACATTTCAAGGTCGTCATCGAGTGATTGCCCGGGAGGTCTGTAGGTGACAGATATATTTAAGTTGACTTTTGCAATGTTTACTCGCACGCACAAATGTTCAACGTTACTGTTTCCAGTGTTTTGTCAGTGGGTTGCAAATAGCTTTTGACATAAAGGGCGACGCCACCGCCTCTACGGTTTACACGATCTTTGTTGAAGAGTCTGTAGCCATCTATGTTGTATTCGGAACTTAAATCAATATTTGTGGTGTCGATAAATGTTTCGGTTATAGCAATTATGTCAAAATTTTCTGTTAAAGCAAGACATCTCAGTTCATCAAATTTGTTTCTTAGGCTACGCGCATTGAAACTAAGGATTTTTAAGTTATCTAGAGGCTTAGTAATAGAGGTGGTGGTACTTGCGGGATCACGGTTACGGGTTTGTCGCGATGCACGGCGTCTATTTACACGGGTGGGGTGGAGGGACGTGGCCGTGACTCGTTTTTTGTTCGGATGACACGCACTGCTTCGTTGAGGAGCCTTCCGAGTCTGGCTGCCCCGATGGGAGAAAGGTGCAATCCGTCCCTGTGGAAGAGCTCATTTTGTCCATAGAAATTGTCCCATGCGTTTAGGAACTCCACGTCAAGCTCCCTACAAAGAGTCTGTAAGCGGTTGTTTAGGCTGAAGGCCTTACTGAAAAAGTCGCTCTCCGCCCAAGTCCGTGGTAGAACTCCTGAAATCAAAATGTTAGGGGATTTAGTCTTATACTGCTGGATGAGCCTACGGTACTTCTCCAGGAGTTCCTCAGACCGGGTCGTGGTGACGTCGTTCGTACCTGTGTGAATAACAAACAGTGAATCATTAGTAGCCTGGGGGGAGATCTCCTCAAGAGCAGCAGTTATGTCGTCGATCCCAGCACCAGGATAGCAATAGTTCCGTCTTCGACGAGGAACTCTGCCGCAGAACTCAACGACCTGCTGGCGAATCATGGAGTCACCCACCAGGAAGGTGCTCTCCTGCTCGTCCTCCTCCTCCAGAATGGCAAACCTGTTGAAGCAATGAACAGGATAAATCGCTTGTCTGGCTGGTTTGGCTCCTCCATTCACGACGGTGAAGCCATCATGGGCGGTGCCACTAGCATCCTCCCGTTGCGTGGTGTTGTCCGCTGGTGTCGACGGTACCGCTGAGGGCAAGGGGGCGGTTGGAGAAGGGTTTGGCACCACAGCAACGTTAGCCTGGATGAATTCCTGCAAGGAGGCAACAGTGCGAGAAAGCTCTATTATTTTATTCTGACCTGCTTCCATCTTCTCTTCTTGCTCCTGCAGTCTGGTCTCGAGATGCTGCCTGGTGAGAGAAAGCTCTATTATTTTATTCTGGCCTTCTTCCATCTTCTCTTCCTGCTCCTGCAGTCTTGTCTCGAGATGCTGCCTGGACAGACACAGTCGACAGACAGCAGAACGCCCTGTAAAAAGTGAGCTGAGAAGCTACCGTTACAAGTACTGCACTTAGACGCCATCTTAGCTGAAATGAAAGAGATAAAACACAGAGTGAAGGGGATTAGGAAAGGGTTGAGGTGTGTGAGAGGTAGTTTAGTAATGGAGGAAAAGTGAGAGAGAGGAGGAGTAGGAAGGGATGTGAGGTGAGTAAAGAGGGGGAAAGAGAGGTGTGTGAGATCAAGGAGGGTTAGGAAATAGGTGAGGTGGGAGAGAGGAGGAGTAGGAAGGGATGTGAGGTGAGTAAAGAGGGGGAAAGGGAGGCGGTGAGTGAGGTGTGTGAGATCAAGGAGGGTTAGGAAATAGGTGAGGTGGGAGAGAGGCGGTGAGTGTGTGTGAGATCAAGGAGGGTTAGGAAATAGGTGAGGTGGGAGAGAGGAGGGGTAGGAAGAGATGTGAGGTGAGTAAAGAGGGGGATAGGGTGGCGGTGAGTGAGGTGTGTGAGATCAAGGAGGGTTAGGAAATAGGTGAGATGAGTGAGAGGGAGTTTGGGAAAGGAGGTAAGTGGGAGAGAGGAGGAGTAGGAAGGGATGTGAGGTGAGTGAGGTGTGTGAGAACAAGAAAGGTTAAGAAGGAGGCGAGGTAAGGTGGGTGAAGGGATGGGTAAATAGGATGTGAGGTAAGGTGAGTGAGGGGGGGAGGGCTTAGAAATATGTGGAGGTGAGGGAGGAGTAGGAAGGGCTAATCCTCTAGGGGATGAGGAGGAGCAAAAGGGATGTGAGGTGAGCGAGGGTGGGGGGGGGCTTAGGTGAGGTGAGGGAAAGGGGTGTAGGAAGTGTTAATCCTCTAGGGGATTTAAAGGGGGTGTAATGAGGAGGAGCAGATTGAATCCTCAGGGAATTCAAAGGGTGGGTTGTCGACACACCCAAATCACGCGTGAGACACTCGGGAACACAAAGTCACACTCGGGACACACGAAACACTCAGAAACCCAAGCACAAGCACGACTAAACACCCTCAAGTCACTCGCAAAAACACCGGAAGTACAACAGCACACTCAAAACACTCTGAAACCCACGCAGAGCACTATAAACATCCAAATCACACGTAAAAGCACTGGAAACACAACACACTCGAAACGCAGAACACTCGAAAACAGCCAAATCACACGTAGAAACACCGGAAACAAAACAGCACACTCAAAACGCTCTGAAACCCACGCAATACACTTAGAAGCAGCCAAATCACACGCAAAACACCGGAAACACAACACACTTGAATCACTCTGAAACCCACGCAGAACACCCGGAAACAGCCAGATCACACGCAAAAACACCGGAAACACAACACACTTGAATCACTCTGAAACCCACGCAGAACACCCGGAAACAGCCAGATCACACGCAAAAACACCGTAAACACAACACACTTGAATCACTCTGAAACCCACGCAGAACACCCGGAAACAGCCAGATCACACGCCTTCGATAGAGTCTGACACCAGTCTTTGCTTTTTAAACTGCCCTCTTTCGGATTATATCCCTCTCTCTGTTCCTTTATCTCCATTTTCCTTTCCGGCCGTTCTATCTCTGCGGTGGTAGACGGTCACTGTTCTTCCCCTAAACCTATAAACAGTGGCGTTCCACAGGGCTCTGTCCTATCACCCACTCTCTTCCTGTTACTCATCAATGATATTCTTTCCATAACAAACTGTCCTGTCCACTCATACGCCGACGACTCCACTCTGCATTATTCAACTTCTTTCAATAGAAGACCCTCTCAACAGGAAGTACACAACTCCAGACTGGAGGCTGCATAACGCTTAACCTCAGACCTTGCAATCATTTCCGATTGGGGCAGAAGGAACCTTGTGTCCTTCAATGCCTCAAAAACTCAATTTCTCCACCTATCAACTCGACACAATCTTCCAAACACCTATCCCCTATTCTTCGACAACACCCAGCTGTCATCTTCTTCAATACTATATATCCTCGGTCTATCCTTAACTCAAAATCTGAACGGGAAACGTCGCATCTCCTCACTCACTAAATCAGCTTTCTCGAGGTTGGGCGTTTTGTATCGTCTCCACCAATTCTTCTCCCCCGCACAGTTGCTATCCATATACAGGGGCCTTTTCCGCCCTCATATTGAGTATGCATCTCACGTGTGGTGGAGGCTCCACTCACACAGGTCTTCTGGACAGAGTGGAGTCAAAGGGTGTTATTGTTAGACGCGAAGGATATCGTCCTATCCTCTCGCTAGACCATGTAGGTAGGCAAAGTTACTTCGTCCTCGACCGTATTGAGAGACCAGCCTGCCAGCAGCCCCGCTGCATCTGGCTGCATCTGGTGTTGGTACGCCTGATCAGGATCAGCTGGCCACGCACCGGCCCGATTTCCCGTTTTTTTCAAAAATCATGTTTCATATCGGGACTACATTAAGAGAAAATTATAAATTTAGAGATAAACAAAACAGAAAAGCTAGATATAGCCGTAATTAATGGAAGAAGACGAGGTGCAGTGCATAAACTTTTATTTCAGCAGTCATACATATAAGAAATTATAAGGAAGTACTCTTTAAAAATAATAGCATTTAAGATACAAATTCAAATTAAACAATTATGAAAAAAGAAAATGAAAAGATAATGCAGAGTGCCGATATGAATGCATATTCCGCCATCACAACAACGCGCGCGCACGGAAGCTGATCGACAATGGACCGCGCTGCACCACTTTCGTCAAGGCAGAGGAGAGTCCTGGTGCAGCTAGTGGAGGAAAGGCCTGTCCTTCAAGATAGGTCAACCAGCACTGCGGTCCAGCACAAGAAGAACTTGGCGTGGGATGAGATCGCCAAAACTTCAACGCCATGCACCCTGATCTGGAGCCGCGATCAGTTCAACAATTGAAAAGAAGTTTCAACCGCATCAAATTGAAGTAAGTAAATGAGGTGCATTGATTTTACGTTGTATATAGTTAACCTTTTGACCAGTATCGCTTTGTATCGCTTCTAGGTCCTCCTCTCCTCGATCCTTTCAGTGCGCAACGCGTCATGACCCCTGTGCGCTGTCGGGCAGGGGGGAGGTGAGTTCTATTTTCACCTCCACACCTCTGTAACTATGCATTGTAGCAAATATTCGGCATATCATTGGAAAGATAAAGGCAAATACTATACAGCTTGCTTAATTATATTGCCAGTTTCATATGATGACCGACTAAACAATTATATTTTGCCATCGTATCTAAAAAAATAACCGCTATTATAATATGTATTGGTAGTATAGTTTGGTATATATTATTCTCGCTTTAACTTAGTGGTTGTAACAGCCAACTAGGCAAGACAATTCACCCAGTTCTGATGACAGGCAGCATGTTTCACGTATGAGTATGTGGTTGCATTATGTAGGAGGTGTCGGTGGACATTCCATCAGAATAAAGTTACTATGGGGTGGTGAATAGTGTTGGAACATGTATTGTGAGCGGGAGATTCAAAACACCACCAGCACAGACAGCGCGGCGTCGCTGCCACAATTTAGCAATAAAATAATAAATGCTCTTACTGTGAATTACCATATAGTTCTTGCATCACGGGGTCACGGGGAAAATGCTTCCACCTCAGCGTGCTGTTGCGAAGCAACTGGGGTCACATGCCACTCCCTCCCACCTGAGAATTAACATACTGCACCACTTCGACCATGCCTTTATACCCACCATTAATATGATCTTAGAATGTTCAATTGTAAAATTCTGTGTGGCATCAGAATGCCGCGGAGCTTAAATTGTCTAGTGCCCTCACATACTAAGATGTGAACCCATTTGATAAATACCTATCCACTCCAGTGTTTGGGTGATGATTAAAATGATCAACTTTTCACCTTTTGAGACACAGATTACACTAATAATGTGTTCTCCAGATCCAAAATAATCATAATGCATTAAAAATAGGCTATAGTTATTTTTCATTGTTATTACATGTTATTTGTAAGGCAAAAAGAAAGAATTACTGGTAGAATAGCAATAAGCATAGAGCAGGTGTAGCTCTTACATATGATAATATTATACCATTGCTGATCAAATAGTAACCCATTAATTCTTGCTTTGTTAGTTAAGAGCTATATTCAAACTAAAATAATCCCATGTTATCAACCTAATTGAATAGCAATGTATCTTTAATGCAAACACTATTAATATTAATAGGCACTAGAATATTAAATCTGCAACACTAATATCAATTTTGGTACAACAAGTTGTTTCCAATGCTCTTTACTATATTTGGTCAAAGGGTAAAAAAAGGTAAAGGAAAAGGTTAAGTTGGGAGCACACGCTATAGCTGCGGGTGGTGGCAGTGCTCATCTCCATCCCATTGATCCTTTGAGCCTGTCATGAGACAACCCATAAACCAGATACAGTACCAGTGTAACATCTGGGTTACCACAGTTTACTTTCCCTGGTGGCCCCAGGTACCCGGGTGAAAGGAAGGATGAACGGCTGGGTGGCTGCATGCCGACTGCCCAGGCCCGCAGATTCATTGTTAGGGACTCGAACCACTGCATTGCAGAGGTGTATTGTTAAAGGGTTTACAATTCAGTATGCCTTTGATATATTATTGTTATTAAAATCATGTTTCATTGCAGTGTGAAAAAGGAAGAGAGAGCCTACAAGCTGAAGGTGAAGAGGACTGGTGGTGCCCCTCCTCCATCACCTCCCAAGTTTACAGAAGAACATGAGACTGTTGCCTCCATGATCTCTGGAGAACTCAACATGGGCGAGGATGTCTTTGACACTCTTGCCATTCAAGATGGGCATCCAGTGGATGAGGCAGGCACTCCCATCATGGATGTTACTTTCAGTAAGTTAATCATTGCTTGAAAGTATATCACATTATATTATCCAGCTTTCTGCATTCTTGTTCTGGTGCTGCATATAAATACTATCATTGTTATTCTCATCATCAATTTTCTCTTGTTGATACACTGGTTTAGGTTAAAAGATATGACAAAAAAAAACATATATATATATATATAGATATATATATATATATATATATATATATAGATAGAGAGAGAGAGAGAGAGAGAGAGAGAGATATATATATATATATAGATATATAGAGAGAGAGAGAGAGAGAGAGAGAGAGAGAGAGAGAGAGAGAGAGAGAGAGAGAGAGAGAGAGAGAGAGAGAGAGAGAGAATATATATATATATATATATATATATATATATATATATATATATATATATATATATATATATATATATATATATATATATATATATATATATATAGATAGATAGATAGATAGATAGATAGATAGATAGATAGATAGATAGATAGATAGATAGATATAGATATAGATATATAGATAGATAGATAGATAGATATAGATATAGATAGATAAGTTACTCATTTCTGGGAACAAGCTCTGAGGGGGCCCAGTCTAGGATTAAATTTAAATAACTATAAATGCAATAGATATCAAATTCTCTGGTGCCTTTTATTTATGGGTTAGTGTTTTTTCAAGTATTATAAGAAAAGAAGCTAACATTGTTATTGAAGGAAGAAATTTCCCGAGTCACATCATCTTTCATGTATAAGTATGACTGATAATGCATTGTATTATTTCACAGCTGTGAGTGGAAAACTGCCACCGACAGAGGTCCCCTCTGCTACTTCTGCCGCTGAATGTGCTGAAGCACCTGCACCTCCTAGTGCTTCTACATCTTTCCAGCCAGAAGCTTCATCCTCTGCATCCACTGCACCATCACTAACTACATTTACATGTAATGTGGCCTCCTCTTCTGCTGCCCCACGGCAGAGGAGGAAATTTGATGCAGAGTACCAGGCCTGTCGGAAGCAGCAGGATGAGTATCACCAACTCCTTCTTCAACAGACCAGAGAGGAGCACGACCAACAGATGAAACTGTACCAGTTTCACAGGGAGGTGTTGCAGCGGCAGCTAGATGTCTTCACGGAGACTTGGCATCATATCCGTGAGGCAGCAGACACCTGCAAAGCCAAATTTTTGGACAGTTTGGGGAATGCCGGAGAGTAACATCCATGATGGGATTGCCTGCCTCATCAACTGCATGCCCATCTTGTATTGTAAGAGTGTCAAGGACACACTCGCCCATACTGAGTTCTCCAGAAATCATGGAGGCAACGGCCTCGTGTTCTTCGGAAAGCTTGGGAGGTGATTGAGGAGGGCCACCACCAGTCTTCTTCACCGTTAGCATGTAAGCTCCCCCCAACATCACTACCTATGAATTTATCTAAACTTTTTATTAATGTGTTTATCTTATTGACTCTCAGAACATGAAGGTCAGGCCTGTTCCACGCATTCTCTTGTTAGTAAAGTATTTTTTGTCTATGTCCCTGTTGAATTTGAGTTTATCTAATTTAAACCCATTACTACATGTCCTACCCAGCTCTCTTATCATCATAAACTTATAAATATCCCCCTTATTAAAGCCCTTCATCCATTTATAAACTTCGATCAAGTCTCCTCGCACCCTTCACCTTTCTAGAAAATGCAATTTTAATTCATTGTTCGAGTCTCCTCATATGTCAAGTTTCTTAACCCGTAAATCATCTTTGTCATCCTCCACTGTACCAATTCTAACATTTTGATACCCATTCTACAATTATGAAGGTGACCAGAAAAAACACACATTATCATAAGATCTAACTAATGCTAAATATAGCTTGATAACATCAGCACTTGTTGCTTACTCTTCTTGAAATGAATCCCAGTACCCTATTTGCACAATTTCTAGCCTGAATGCATTGTGCTCTTAGATGGAGATCAGAGCTCATCAAGATCCCTGAATTCCTCTCACACCTTGATCTTCTTAGGGGAGTGTCACTTAACCGATAATTATGAGGGGTTGTTCCCATATACACTCAGAGTACTGCACTTCCAGATGTATAAATAAAACCAACACTGCCACCATCTTCAGTGGTCTTTCTTACACCACTGAAGATGGTGGCAGTGTCCACCGAAACTGTTTAGTTAAAAATATAACTATCGTCTGCCAGTGTGGGTTTTATTTATACATCAAGAATATTACGTCAGAGTGATTAGCCCATTCTTTGCACTTCCAGACATTGAACTCCATCTGCCACTTCCCTGCCCATTCACGCAATCTGTCTAGTTCATCCTGGAGAATACTAGCGACCCGATCCGACTCAATTACTCTGCCAATCTCTGTATCATCAGCATTTTAGCATATATTGCCAACATTAACTAGTGTTAGTAGTAGTAGTTGTAGTAGGAAATACATTATATTCAGTGATGTTTGATAAATATTTTTGTTCATTTATTTATATCATGATTATGTACGTATAGGCTTCAGGCAGGAAATGAACAAATTAAAGAGACTGTAAATTTTGATCGGAAAATATTTATGCAAAATCTTACAAGCTATTTTCATTTTCTGAACAGACATAACTTATTATTAGAGAAACTACAATAAAGATCTCAAAATGTACACCACTGTGACCAACCACCACACCAAGAAAAGACGGCGCCACTATAAAACACTTGCCTGCATCATGACGGGCTAGGGCCGACTACCATCCAGGTCTCTCAAGAAAGCCTAAAAGCACTATAGGCTGGGAAAAAAAAGATCAAACCTGGGCTATCTGTGTATAAATCAACCCAACTGAGCTACTGAGGTCACCATGCCAAGGGCCACTTATGCAGCACTATACCTGACACCTGGCCCCTACTGTGGATATGAAGGAAAAGTGACCTCGCTCACACTCATGGTAGCTGGAAACGCTTTTAATCGCTTTTAGTCAACCCATAATGCCACCTGTAGTATATATTTACATTAGAAAAACTGCAATAATAGTGAAAAATTTTGTCATGTAGATTACTGAATTTTCAATGTGTTATTGCAGTTCCTCTAATATATATAGCACCGCATGTGCTACTGTGGGTTAAATAAAAGCATTTCCAGCCACCATGAGTGTGGGCGAAGTCACCTTTCCTGCATATCCACAGTGGGGGCGAGGATGTCAGATACAGTGCCAGAGAAGTGGCCTCTGGGATCATCTTTTTCTGGGGTGTTTTATGGGGCTGGTTAGGCTGTGGGACCACTGCCTCCTGAGCCCCATCAGTGGGAAATGTTAGCGGATGTTGTTATTCTGTCGATGTGTCACCAGGGGAGGGGTTAGATCCTATTGAGTTGCCAGGACTTCTGTAGGAAGGTCTGCATAGACTTGAGGGCTTGGAAGGCAGTGTTGGGGCTGAGGGTGTCGCTGCCCAGCAGGCCTTCTATGTAAAGTTGGCCTGTGGATGTTGAGTCTGGTTAGGGATGCTTAATTTGAGGTTGGTGTGGAGGGAGTGGAATCTTGGGCAGTGGAGCAGGAAATGTTCTGGTGTGTTAGGCTGTGTGAGGCACCATGGGCAGTGTAGGTCTTGGACTAGACGGAGAACTTTTAAATCATCGATGGCTCGGTTGGCTTGCTGCCCTGACTCCTATCCAGAAGCCTGGGTTCCATTGCCAGCACTCAATGGTGTACATTTTGACATCCACAGAAGATCTAAAAGAATCTCTCAACAATGGAAGCTCTGAGCATTTCCAGTGCCTACATCATAATCTGCAAGTATGTCTATGTTGATGGGCTCAAGTTCTTCTTCTGGCATGTCAATGGGGAGTTTGTTGAGGATTGCAATATTGTGCAGGATGGCACATGCAGTCACAATTTTTTTTGATGTTGAGAGTGCTGTTCTCATTGGCTTTGAGAGAATAGCAAATCTTTTCTTCCAAATCCTGAACGTTCTCTCGATCAGGTTCCTTGTTTTGATGTGAGAGGCATTGTAATGCCTCTCCTTAACAGTACGAGGAATTCGAATGGGAGTTAAAGGTAGCTTTACAGGCATAGCCCGAATCCCCCAACAAGTATCCTCTGTACTGCCCTCCCTCCAGAGTAGCACACAAAACAGACTCACTGAAGATGCGGGCATCATGTGCACTACCTTGCCAGTTCACGACCAGATTTGTGAAGAGCATGGATGAGTTGCAGACCCCCATTATATTCAATGAAAAAAAGCCTTTCCTGCAGCGGTAAAGTTCTGCATCTTCTCCACCTGGACTGATGATTGGGATGTGTACACCATCTACACATCCAATAACTCCGGGCATGGCAGCTACCTCGGCAAATTGTCGCATGACATCCTGTTCTTCAGCAGGACTGGGGAACTTTATGTAGTCCCCTGCTAGCTGGCAGATTGCACTGGTCACAGTCTTGACACAGGTAGATACACTGGGCAGCGACATGTCACAGCAATCCCCCATGTCAAGCTGGAAGCTCCCAGTGGCATAGTAGCGGAGGGTTACCAGCAGCTGGAGACGTGGTGGGATTGGAAGCCCTGTAAGAAAGAAATATTTATCAGAATATATATATATATATATATATATATATATATATATATATATATATCTATATATATATATATATATATATATATATATATATATATATATATATATATATATATATATCTATCTAGATATCTACACACACACCATAGAACGGGGCTATTATGACCACCTGGGGCAACTGAGACAACCTAAGGAAATTTCTTATAAAAATTAAACAAAAAAAATAATAGGTCGGACTGTTTTGTTAACTTCTGTTTTGTAGACATTCAAGTACATAAGATCTGAAAATGTAAACCACATCTTTTCACTCATTCCACAAGTACCCCTCATTCCTATTCATTTGTGTATGTATATTCGAGGAATGTGACCCAGTAACGCTAAGGTGTGCTGTACACAAGCCGTGTCCCTCAGCCAAGTCCAATTTCTGTGATCTGTAGCCAGGCATCCTATGTAAGTATACAGCCAATGTGGAGGTGATCAATGTTAATGTTTACTTTGTATTGATCTTTATATAACATGGGGTAATTGAGACCACCATAATGGGGTACAAGAGACCACAGCTACATAAATGGTACACACTTCTGTTTTGTTTCGGGATGGTGTGTACAAGAGAAAAGAAGGTTCTCCCAGGGCCCAGTATACTCCTGACATCCGGAAACAGGCTGATAATAATATTAATAATAATAATAATGATAATATTAATAATAATAATAATGATAATATTAATAATAATAATAATAATAATAATAATGAAAATAATAATGCTAATAATAATAACAACAACAACAAAAAAAAAAATAATAATAATAATAATAATAATAATAATAATAATAATAATAATAATAATAATAATAATAATAATAATAATAATAATAATAATAATAATAATAATAATAATAATAATAATAATAATAATAATAATAATAATAATAATAATAATAATAATAATGATAATAATAATAAATTAATTAATAATAATGAAAATAATAACAATAATTATAACAGTAAATAATAATAATAATAATAATAATAATAATAATAATAATAATAATAATAATAAATTAATTAATAATAATGAAAATAATAATAATTATATATAATTATAAAAAATATATAATAATAATAATAATAAATTAATTAATAATAATGAAAATAATAATAATTATAATTATAATAACAATAAATAATAATAATAATAATAATAATAATAATAATAATAATAATAATAATAATAATAATAATAATAACAACAATAGCAATAATAATAATTCCTGATGACTGCACCTCCATGGTGATGTGGTTATCGTGCCAAGCTACAAATCCACAGATCTAGGTTCAAATCCCAGTCGGTGTGCACCTCACCCAACTGTTCATTCTCCCTCTTGTGCCTGTCAAATTAATGGGTACCTGTGGAAACCTGTGGTAACCCAGATGTTACACCTGCCCTCTCTTTTGGGGTAATGGGTTCATATCCACCACAGGCTATAGTGCTAATGTGACAGAGGTCAGCACTCAGGCCATGTGCAACTATAGTATGTGCCCCTACCTTCACCTTACTTTCACTGAGAATGTGGATGACTGCCTTATCCTACTTTTCAACCAATCAATAACCAAGCCCATAATTTTTGCAGATTTTTGCAGGGGTCTATAAGGCATCATAGTTTCATGAGGTGGGCGGGGGAAGAGGGTAGCGATCGAAGCAAGGATGTGCAGGTGAGGGAATATTTTGTAAATAGGCACTTTAGGGCATTTTAAGGCTGATTGAAAAACATTGGAGGGGCTGTAGCCCCCTAGCTCCCCCCCACAGAAATTATGGCTGACAACAGAAACTCATGTTAGAAAAGTGTGTCAAAAGATATGTTGAACTGAATTGTTTGCTTTGACCTAAACTCTATCGCTAGGAAATATGAAATAAACATTTATTCCTTAAGAATGATAATTTGACAAAAAAATCATAGACATATATTATGTAGACATATTTTTACATAGCTGAGAATAACTAGGGTATGGATCTGTGACTTTGGCACCTCGTATAATTTGAGAACTATCAGGGCTGTCCCTGTTTATGGTTGTGGTTCGTTGGCAGATCTAAAGGGGGACCCAGGGGCCGCCCCCCCATGGTCCTGAGCGAATACTGGAAACTAGCTCAGAAGTGCGCTGCGGCTATAACAACAAAACTCGCAGAACATTCCAAATTGTGTGGTAGGCAATTTCATCGGACTTTTCAACAATCGGGCCTCCGGCAAACTTTTTTCCTGAATCGGCTCCTGTTGCAGTTAAGCATCAGTACATTAATCTTGCTAGCCACAGCTTGATCAGGTCTGATTAAAGTACCTGTAAAGAATGGCATTTTTATATTTTCAGACCTATGATATTTTAAGCTTACCTCTTTTCCTGGTAGAATCTGGCAATAGGTGCTGGATTTTTGATAAGAGATCCAGGGTGACTTGCTTGGAGAGCCGAAAGCGTTGAGTGAACTCCTCTTCCGAGTACATTTCAAAGGGATCCCTACGGCTCCTGAACAAACGGGTTCTCCTCCTGATGGCCAGGTCTTCCCATTGTCCCACGTGAGCCACTCTACGTAGCAGGTGTCTGTAGGCTGCCATTGCTGCTTTTTCTGTAATAAAAATTATATTTAATCTTTTGTGTCATCACCCTCATCAAGGATTATTTTCATTTGAAGTGGAACTTAAGCATCAAGGTCTGTCTGAATATAAGCTTGAGCTTAGATGGCCAATGTAATTATTCCCCATAATGGTGTGAAATATTAATATTGGCCATGCTGGGGTGGGCAGGCTCAGTAATGAAGGCTGCTTCCTTGACCTATTTCATAGCATTCACAATTCATACTTATTGAGGTTTACTGGCGTCAGGCTCACTGTAGTATTACCAAAGTTAAGGTAAAGTTGGGGCACACGCTATAGCTGAGCTGCGCGTGGGTTCTCCGTTGCATGAACACGTGAGCCTGTGGTAGGAGGGAGCCCAACACCCCGGGACACAGGGCCAGTGTGACATCCGGGTTACCACAGTTTACCTTCCCCAGGTACCCATTTATCAACCAGCCCGAGAGGGAGGATGAACAGCTGGGTGAGCAGCACGCTGACTCCTCGGGTCATGATTCGACACGGGGTGCGTAGTAGTAGTCAGCCACGCTGACCACTAGACCACGGAGACCTCTTAGTATTACCAAGCACGAATAATAAGATTATACATCCTGTCAAGCTCCCTCACCCGGGTGTAATAATACATTTTGTTGGGGCTACGGCATGGCGATGAAAGGCGAGCCTCCTGTCAGCCTTCCAGCAAGTTGTAAACACGCCTTATCCCGCCTAACGTATCCTGCCACTTTAAAAACACTAAACAATCATTCACAGCCGGGAAAATACGCTTGGTCTTACCTGTATATGGATGATGAATTGTAGTAATGGCGGCAGCCTTCCTCTCCCGCGTGACGCCAGGCCGGAGGGGGGAGCTTGTTGTCGTCACGACGCCTTATTCTTGTAAAACGCGGAACGGGTACTGTTATCAGAGAAACACTAGTGTTCTGCCTAATAGGATATTTTTTTCCCGAAAATTTATTTTATAATTTATTGTATTTTTTACATTCAGTCTAAATTCTGATAACAATTTAAATCACGATTTCGACGAAGACACGGGGGTACCCGTGTCCTCGACACTCGACCATGTTCCAGTATTTTGGCGGGCATTTCAAGTACTCTCAGTAACGACTTGACTTCATGGGAAGTAACTTGTCCTCGACCTTCCGTCTAGCAATACCACCCTAAGGCTCTTCGTCTCATCAGCTCTCCTCCTCCTACTGATAGTCTTCTACCTCTTAAATTCCGCCGCGATGTTGCCTCTTTCTATCTTCTATCGATATTTCCACGCTGACTGCTCTTCTGAACTTGCTAACTGCATGCCTCCCCCCCTCCCGCGGCCCCGCTGCACACGACTTTCTACTCATGCTCATCCCTTATGCAAGAGTTAACCAGCATCTTCACTCTTTCATCCCTCACGCTGGTAAACTCTGGAATAATCTTCCTTCATCTGTATTTCCTCCTGCCTACGACTTGAACTCTTTCAAAAGGAGGGTATCAGGACACCTCTCCTCCCGAAATTGACATTTCTTTCGGACATCTCTTCTAATCTATTTTTGGGAGCAGCTAGTAACGGTCTTTTTTATTATTGTTTTCTTTTTTTGTGTGTCCTAGAGCTGTCTCCTTTGTTGTAAAAAAAAAAAAAAAAATACACCAACGCGCGGACCTTAATACCTAAACGGAATGAGTTACTTACCTACGTTGACGTAGAAAGACCGGACGTGATTGCCATCACCGAAACGTGGGCCATCTCTGACCACCTAATGACCGAATTCTCAATTCCAGGATACGAAAGTTTCTACAAAAACAGACTTCACAAGAAAGGAGGAGGTGTTATATGATACGTCAAGAACAAATACCCGGCCGTGAAAATAACCAAAGGGGACTCAGAGAAATATGACACTGTATGTGTTGAACTGGAGACTAGCAAGCACAACAAAATAACGATTGGAACCGTTTACAGACCTCCAAAGCAACAAGCAGCGGACGACGCAGCTGTGTATGAGGAAATTCCCACCATAACACAAAACAAACAATCAGTCATTATCGGGGACTTTAACTGTTCCAACATTGACTGGAACACGATGATTGGAGATCGGGAGGGTAACAGATTGCTCGAAATGTTAGAGGACACTTTTCTAACTCAGATTGTTACCCAACCTACAGGAAAAATAACTTATTAGACCTAGTACTCGTGAGTGATTCCGATCTCACACGTGAATGTCAGGTCGGCGAAAACTAAGTGGCTGCGACCATCACCTAATTCGCCTAAAGATCAGAACAGACCACGAACTCACCGAAAACACGTCCAAGATTCCAAACTACAAAAGAGCAAATTTTAATCTCGCTCGTGAGCTGCTAACCCAGACAACTTGGGAACTCATGAACCTCACTCCTGTGGGCGGCGCGTGGAACGGCTTCAAGAACAAACTCTTAGAGGTAGAGAGAACAACTGTTCCCATGAAGACTAGAACAAATAATGCCATAAGCCCACCATGGATGACTACCCAAGTTCGACCGGCGATTAATTTAAAGAACAGAAAATACAACTTGCTAAAGGAAAACAGCACTGACGAGGCACGCGAACAGTACCATCAAAGCTTCTCATTCGCCAGCGTAAACGCGACAATGAAAAGCAGATTGCGAGCGAAGCCAAGTCCAACCCGAAAAAGTTCTTCACGTATATAAGAACCAAAAAGAAGACAAAAGGCAATATCGGTCCCCTAAAAGATGTAAGTTTTTTTTTTTTTACAGCTAAGGAGACAGTACAAGGGCGTAAATAAAATTTATATAAAAAAGCCCGCTACTCACTGTTCCTGAATAGAGATCGAAGGAGTGTCCAAAAAGAGAGGACAATTTCGGGAGGAGAGGTGTCCTGATACCCTCCTCTTGAAAGAGTTCAAGTCGTAGGCAGGAGGAAATACAGATGAAGGAAGATTGTTCCAGAGTTTACCAGCGTAAGAGATGAAAGAGTGAAGATGCTGGTTGACTCTTGCATAAGGGGTTTGGACAGTATAGGGATGAGAATGAGTAGAAAGACGTGTGCAGCGGGGCCGCGGGAGGGGGGGAGGCATGCAGTTAGCAAGTTCAGAAGAGCAGTCAGCATGAAAATATCGATAGAAGATAGAAAGAGACGCAACATGGCGGCTCAATTTGAGAGGTAGAAGACTATCAGTATGAGGAGGAGATTTGATGAGACGAAGAGCCTTTGACTCCACTCTGTCAAGGAGAGCTGTGTGAGTGGAGCCCCTCCACACATGAGATGCGTACTCCATACGAGGGCGGACAAGGCTCCTGTAAATGGATAGCAACTGTGCGGGGGAGAAGAACTGGCGGAGACGGTACAGAACGCGCAGCCTAGAGGAAGCTGATTTAGTAAGAGATGAGATATGGAGTTTCAAGTTGAGATTTTGAGTTAAGGATAGACCGAGAATGTTTAGTGTTGAAGAAGTTGATAGCTGAGTGTTGTCGAAGAACAGGGATAGTTGTTTGGAAGATTGTGTCGAGTGGATAGGTGAAGGAACTGGGTTTTTGAGGCGTTGAAGGACACCAGGTTCCTCTTGCCCCAATCGGAAATAATAGTAAGGTCTGAGGCTTAGCGTTCTGTTGCCTCCGGTCTTGAATCGTTAAGTTCCTGTGGAGTGGGTCTTCTATTAAAAGAAGTTGAGTAATGCAGAGTGGAGTGATCGGCGTAAGAATGGATAGGACAATTCGTTTTGGAAAGAAGATCATCAATGAAGAACAGAAAGAGAATGGGAGATAGGACAGAACCCTGTGGGAAACCACTGTTAATAGGTTTAGGGGAAGAGCAGTGACCGTCCACCACAGCAGAAATAGAACGGTCAGAAAAGAAACTGGAGATAAAGGTACAGAGAGAAGGATAGAAACAGTAGGAGGGTAGTTTGGAAAGCAAAGATTTGTGCCAGACCCTATCAAAAGCTTTTGATATGTCCAGCGCAATAGTAAAGGTTTCACCGAAACGGTGAAACCAGTAGAACGCCCCTTGCGGAACCCATACTGGCGATCAGATAGAAGGTTAGAAGTGGAAAAGTGCTTTTGAATTGATTCAAAAGCTTTAGATAGACAGGAAAGTAAAGCTATAGGGCGGTAGTTTGAGGGATTGCAACGGTCACCCTTCAAAGGCACAGGCTGTACAAAGGCATACTTCCAGCAGGAAGGAAAGGTAGATGTTGATAGGCAGAAACGAAAGAGTTTGACAAGGCAGGGTGTCAGCACGGAAGCACAGTTTTTAAGGACAATAGGAGGCACTCCATCAGGTCCATAAGCCTTCTGAGAGTTGAGGCCAGAGAGGCCATAGAAAACATCATTTGGAAGAATTTTAAGAACAGGCATAAAGGAGTCAGAGGAGGGATGAGCATGAGGAATATGCCCAGAATCGTCCAGGGTAGAGTTCTTACAGAAAGTTTGAGCGAAGAGTTCAGCCTTAGAGACAGATGAGATGGCACTGCTGCCGTCAGGGTTAAGGAGAGGAGGGAAAGAGGAAGAAGTGAAATTGAGGAGATATTTTGGCTAGATGCCAGAAGTCACGGGAAGAATTAGAAAAGCAAGTTATTGACATTTTCTATTGATAAAAGAAGTTTTGGTAAGTCGGAGAATAAATTTCGCACGATTCCGGGCTGACCTGTAAAGGTCAATGTTAGCGGGTGTTCGACGGCTCAGGAACCTTTTGTGAGCTGCGTCTCTATCTGTAATAGCTCCAGACCACGCATGATTACTCCAAGCCTTTTTAGCATGAGGTGTAGAGAAACAACGTGGAATGTATGCCCATTCCAGAGACAATCACCTCTGTGATGAGCTGGCACACACAGAGGGTCTCTCCTGGAAGCAGTAATCATTCCACGGGAATGGAAAAGTACATCCTCAAGTCGTCCCACCGAGCTGAAGCAAATGCCAGAAGCATCCATCGCCTCTTCGGTGGTTCCAGGGGATGTACAGGAGCGATAGGACAGGATACAGAAATAAGGTTATGATCGGAGGAGCCCAACGGAGAGAACAGTTTGACAGAGTAAGCAGAAGGATTAGAGGTAAGGAAGAGGTCTAGAATGTTGAGCGTGTCTCCAAGACGGTCGGGAATACGAGTAGGGTGCTGAACGAACTGCTCTAGGTCGTTGAGGAGAGCAAAGTTGTAGGCTTGTTCACCAGGCTGGTCAGTGAAAGAGGATGAAAGCCAAAGCTGGAGGTGAACATTGAAATCTCCTAAGATTGAGATTCAGCGAAGGGAGAGTGAGTCAAGATATGCTTCACTTTTGAGTTCAAATAGTCAAAGAATTTTACATAGTTAGTAGAGTTAGGTGAGAGATAGACAGCACAGATGTATTTAGTAATAGAATGACAATGAAGTCTTAGCCAGATGGTAGAAAATTCAGAAGAGTCAAGGTCGTGGGCACGAGAGCAGTGATGTCGTTGCGCACGTAGGCGCAACATCCAGCTTTGGTTTGAAATTTAGGATAGAGATAGTAGGAGGTAACAGAGTAGAGGTTGCTGTCAGTAGCCTCAGAAACCTGTGTTTCGATGAGGAAGAGAAGGTGAGGTTTAGAGGAGGAGAGAAGGTGTTCCACAGAATGAAATTTAGAACGAAGACCGCGAATGTTGCAGAAATTGATAAGGAGGAGGTTCGAGGAGTTATCAGGACACCTCTCAAGTCGGCAGCCAGAAGAGGAGTCCTCCCTGGGGGAATTTATGGTCCCCCCCACAGGTGGGGACTCCGAGGCTCGGTAATTTCTCGTCATTTTGAATTTTGAATTTTGGGAAAAGGTGTGTGTGTTGTGTGAATGTAGTTTGGTGTAAAAAGAGAGAGGAACTGTCTTTAGAGAGCATGCTGAACTACTCTCTGATGAGACAAAAGGGAAACGGTTAGTGAGGACATGGGAAGGGTCTTTGAAGGGCTTCAGCACCCTCCTCGCTTCCCATATATCCTCACCGGGAGTAGCTCACGCCCGTTCGGTAGGTGTCTTCCTACCTACTCTTACAAAGTGACGTACTAACACAGGACAGCAGACAAATGGTCGAAATCCTAAACAAAAACTTCGCGTCTGTTTTCACGGTCGAGAACACCCAGTCCGTACCCGAGAGCCCTACCCCACCGATGGGAATCACTCCCCTAGAAATTGGTACAATCGACGAACGGGATGTGAAAAAGTACCTAGACAAACTCGAGACAAACAAGTCCACCGGACCCGACGACTTGTCACCCAGGCTACTCAAGGAACTCAAGCAGCAAATCCTCCACCCACTCACCGCCATCTACAATCTGTCACTACAACAAAACAAAGTCCCGAAAGACTGGAAACAAGCGAACGTAACACCGATCTACAAAAAGGGAGACAAAAGCATGGCCCTAAACTACAGACCAATCAGCTTAACCTCAGTGGCGGGAAAAATCCTCGAAAAGATCATCAGAGACAAACTCCTTAGGTTCCTTGAAGACAGCAACATCATTTCCGATGCTCAGCAGGGTTTCAGGAATAAGCGCTCATGCTTAACCAATTTATTGGACTTCTTCCAAGGTATCTATGAAAACTGGGATAATCATATCCCCAGTGATGTTATATATCTAGACTTTCAAAACGCCTTTGACAAAGTCCCACACGAAAGACTCCTCAGGAAACTCAAGTCGGCGGGGTTAGGCGACAACCTGACAGCGTGGATCAAAGACTGGCTCACTGGAAGAAAACAGAGTTGTACTCAACGGACAGGCCTCCGAGTGGCTCCCGGTCACAAGTGGAGTACCACAAGGGTCAGTGCTGGGACCCATAATCTTCATCATATATATCAACGACCTAGAACTAGGATTGAAATCCAATCTTTCAAAATTTGCCGACGACACAAAGGTGGGTGGAAGGCCCTCACGACGGCAGACTGCGAAATTATTCAGAGAGACCTGGACCTGATCACTGGTGGTCAGAAAATGGCAGATGTTCTTCAACACTACCAAATGTAAAGTAATGCATATCGAATCCAGAAACAGCAACCACACATAACACATGGGTGGCGAACCACTACATGTAGTGCAAGAGGAAAGAGACATCGTGGTCACCATCAGCAGTGACTTGAAACAAACAAAACACTGCAAGTCCGCCTATAAGAAAGCCAATACAAATGCTTGGGTTCATAGCGAGGAACTTCGAATACAAGACGCCGGGAGTTATGTTATCCTTGTATAATTCGCTGGTAAGGCCCCACCTGGAATACGCCGTGCAATTCTGGTCTCTAAATTACAGGAAAGACATTGAATTACTTGAGAGAGTACAGCGCCGCGCCACGAAAATGATACCATCACTGAGGACGAATCCCTATGAAGAGCGACTCGAGCGACTCAACCTCTTCACGTTGAAAAAGAGACGACTGCGGGGAGACATGATACAAGTCTTCAAGTACCTGGAAAAGCTCAGCAACGTTGATCACTCCAAACTCTTCACGCTACAAACTAACCTGAGAACAAGAAACAACGGACAAACAATTCAAGCAAAGCGATGCAATGCCGACATCGGCAGGAGTTAATTCTCGAATAGAGTTGTTCGCCACTGGAACAGCCTTCCTGCAGAAGTGGTTAGCGCAGAGAGCATCAACTCCTTCAAGATTCGCATTGATCGCCACTTTCCTGCATCGGGAGTGAACTGAACGTATCCAAGAGTAGATACACAAGTACTTTAATCCTTCCCTGCATGCCACTCCTATGGCAAACGGATTGATTAAATCACTGAAAGCAGGCCAACAGGCTTTCTGCTGCCTGCTAGTTCATGTTTCCATGTTTCCTCTTCCTCCTCCGCCTCTCCCTTCTCCTCTGGGTGGCAGATGTGGTGGTGGGTGGGTGGGGGAGTACACGGGACAATTAAAGATATCGAAGTGGGTGTGTTTATGGGTGTGGACGGACGAGAGAAAGGGGGAAAGAAAGAAAAAGCAGCCATTGTATTACTGCCAGGATCTGCGCAAACAGTCTTGACATTTCTAGTAAAAAGCGCAAGAACCGACACACCAAGAACACCTGAATCAAATAACTGTATCTGGCACTGAGTAGGTTATGCGTTCCTCGGCGCAGTGGTTAGCATCCCTGACTACAAATCTGCGGGCCAGGGCTCGAGTCCCGGCCTTGGCAGTCGGAGTGCAGCCCACCCAGCTGTTCATCCTCCTCTTCGGGATGGTCGATGAACGAATATCTGGGGAAAGCTGGGAAGGCAGGATGTGGAAACCCGGATGTTACACTGGCCCGTGTCGGGGTAATGGATTCTTATCCACCACAGGTTCAGAGGACCAACGGGACGGAGATGAGCACCGCCACGCGCACTGTAGGTGTGCTGTCAACTTTACCTTTTGTTGATTAGGTCCCACCTGAGTCATCCTTTTTTCCCTTTGTGCATCCATTACATAATGCATATAGATTCCTCGAATCAGTACTGAATGAATGAATGATTAAACTGCTCCAAGGATTTATATTTTACAGCAGAGAACAATTGAAAACCTTAACTTACATTCTTTTCAAAGGCGTAGACTTCGAGGAGATGCAAATGGGGTTTCTGAATAGGTTAAAGGGATTGGCAAGGGAGTTCCTGATGAAACACTTATATAAAAAAAATACACAGAGAAAAGAACAAACAACAACTGATACAGATTAGATGAATTTAGGTTGAGGAAGGAAATGGCAAAGAACTACTTCACGACCAGGTGGTGGTAGGTGAATAGAACACAATGGGCAGACACCACTGAAAATTTTCAGTAGAGGTTAGACACATTTATGGCCGGGAAGGGAGCTCGGTGAATCAACCATTCCCAGGAGGCGCCGTGTGTACGCCGACTGGCTTCCTGTGGTCTGCATGTATCCCTATGCTCCCTCCTGTACATAGTGGTCATGACGACGGCTTCGCACACCTCGGAGCTTTTTTTCTCCCTATAGTTATCTTGCGCAGGCTTAGCCTAGAGGCCCCCCCCTCCCCCTTCCCCTAAGGTAACAGTGGGGGGGTCTTCTTGGTTAGTTTGGTGTAAAGTGACTACAGAGACCTTAGCATCGCAGTGATTTGCGCCCTTAAAGGTATGCCATCCAGCTCTAGACTCGGGACCATGCAATGTCAACTCCGAGCTACCCTAAACGGCGTGTCCGACACCGAGGTGACGTGCTGAATGGAACGCCTATACGCGTGTATCCACTACCTGGACCAATGGCAAACAAAACCCACTACGAGCTCCTGGGCGTGAAGCCCGAGGCCACCCTGCAGGAGATCAAGAAAGCCTACCACCGCCTCGCCCTCAAAATTCACCCTGACAAGAACCCGAATGACCGGAACGCCAAGACAAAATTCCAGCAGCTGCAGCAGGTGATGGAGACGCTCTCCGACCCCGACTCACGGGCCCGATACGACGCACGGATAAGGAGCACGGCCAGTCAGGCCAAGGCTCCGGGGAGGAAGCCTTCCTACTCGGCCTCTTCTTCTTCTTCGGCTTCCTCCTCCTCGTACGCGTCCTCCTCCTACCACTACTCCTCCTCCTCCTACCACTACTCCTCCTCCTCCTCCTCTGCAGGCTCCTTTTCAACGCCAAAATCTAAAGCAAAATCGTTTCACAAAATAAACAGAAAAGAAACAAGGAGACTGAAGTAGGCTCGACGGCCTACATGTGGCACCTCCTATTTCCCTTCACATATAAGACGATCGCAATAGACAACATCTCGCCCAAGGAGAAGAAGGCCAGGAAGAGGAAGCGGTACCGGCAAAACAAGAAGAAGGCGGCGTCGTTTCACTAAGAAGGGACGCCGGGACGGCAGGCAGGAGTGAGGCGTCAGGAAGGCTTTTGAGCCTACATCATTCCATCAGTTCTCTTCTTCCTTTCCTACTGACTCATTCATGTGTTTCCCAGCTCCATCTCTTCCCAAAGTCAGACCCAGTATATACTTTCCTGTGTCGGAGTATTCATTATGTGTTCCTTCTATTACGATATCCTTTATTACTGTTATTGGGACTATCTTACGGTAAAGCAACTTATTTAGTATATTAATTCATTTTTTTCATTGTTTTTCTTGGGTTGTGTAGTGCGCTGTTGCTTCGTGTGTCCCAGTGAGCGCTGTGGCTGCTTCCCTTCATATTCCGAAGCCGTGTTGTGCCTATGTCTGGTCATGTATCAGTTCTCTCAAGGCAGTGTCTTAGTCTGTCGTCAACTATCACTCTTTTCCCTTGCTCTTTTATTTTTCTTTCTCCTACTTTTCCTCTTGCTCCATGTTTACTGACTCCTGTTAGCCGTAGGATGTCTTGATTTACCATGACTTTCAACATTTGAATTTCCTCCCTCTGCCTATCGTTCTTATCAGTATTGCTGGTACTGTTCTTCTTGTTATATTCATCTCCATTCTATTACTCACCTTCCCACTCATCTCTCCGGCTGCTGCTCCAACCATTATTACTATTACTGCTGCTGCCATTCCTACCACTACCACTTTGGTGCTGCCTGTAACGCCATTTCTTGGGTCTCGTGGACGACCCCAACCCGTTAGTGGCGCAGGCGAATTTTCTTCATATTGACTGCCTCGATAGATGACTCCTGCCAGGCCCATGCCTCCCCCAACCCCCAACCCCCGTGCTCCTCATGACCGAAGTCGCTGAAGTTTGGGATGACTAAACATCTGGACAGCATATGGGTACACATCCGCCCTCGGCGATGATTGAAAGGCGTCAGGGTGTAGCGCTGGGTCTCGAACCTGGGTCCCCGAGCTCACCATGCCCGCACGCTAACCACTCGGCCACCGCGTCTACTACCATTACTTTGACTACTACTACAACCACCACCACCATTACTACCATTTCAAAAAAAATTCTAGTTTTGACCGCATGCACATGAACATAATGGCAATCTCTCCTTACACTCATTCAGAAGATTGAAGTTTCAAGTCTTTAGTTTTCTCTTATGCTAAAGAAGACTATGCTATCTTCAAGGAGGTTTTCCATATTGCACAACTTTTGCCATAAGAAAACTTGTCAATACGCCTCGATTTTAGATATTCCGATTTTCACCCGTTGACAAATCTCAGACATACGGATTCTTTGTGTCAGTGTATTCTCAGAAGTTTTCAATAAGCAGTGCGAGAGTTTTCGACCCGAGAGCCACTTTCATATTACTTGTTCAGACTAGGCTTGGTCCATATTGTTAAAACATTTCAGCGCGTAAGCAAACATATTTGACAAAGTTCTCGTAGTAGTTTTTGACATTTGCAAAGGTAGTGTGATGAGGGTCATCACAAACGGCCTTCCTCCTGTACCATGAAGCTAAAAAAAACACTCATGGGAACCCATTGTTATTATTATCATTATTATTATTATTATTGCTTTTGTGGTTTAAGTTGTCGCTGTTGTCCCCGTCGATTTTATTGTTTGTATTGTATTGTGTCGTTTGCTTGTACTGTATTGCGTTTGTTTTGTGTGGTTTGCGTTACTTTTATCAGCTCATTGTTATTTGTTATTTATATTGTTGGTGTTGTGTTTCTTAATGTAATTTTAGTGTTGGTAAGAGAGAGAGAGAGAGAGAGAGAGAGAGAGAGAGAGAGAGAGAGAGAGAGAGAGAGAGAGAGAGAGAGAGAGAGAGAGAGAGAATTGGTATGATATTAGTAGTAAAAATAGTATAGTATAGTTCTAGTTCTAGTTATTGTCGTTGCTGCCCCAATATTGAAATAAACAGACGTTATTGCATTTTATCATGATGGATATTTTGATCTGTTTGCCGGCGCCGTCACGCTCAGCACGGGGCTAGGAGCCGCGGGTGAGTGCGTGCGCCGGGCTCTGCTATATACGATCTGTCTCTGCCTGTACAAATGTATGTCTGATGTCAGGTGTGGACGTTAGCTGCACTCTATATACACTCTTATGTGTTATCATGTTAGCCTTTGTTACATATTTCCTCCCTCTTTCCTTTCTTTTTGTCTCTATCTCTCTCTCTCTCGCTCTCTTTGTCTAAGCTCTCTGATACACTCTTCTGTATCGTTTATTTGTTTATACTTCTTCCCGCCCTTAGTTTCTCTCTCTCTTATTGTAAACATTCTGATAAACTCTTTTCGGTATGATCATGTTATCCTCTGTTGTTTTCCTCTTCCTCTTCCTCCCCTCGCACCTTTCCTTTCTCCCTCCCTCTTTATAGACCTGATAAACACTTACTTTTGCATTATCATTATAACACTTTGCTATTTCGCTCTTCGCCCTCCCTTCCTGTCTTCCTCCCCCTCCCCCTTTTCTATTTCCAAGCATTCTGATAATCACACTTTTTTTAAAAATATGTGATTTATGTTATTTCTCTTTCCCTGCTTCCCTCCCTCCTCCCTTCCTTCCTCCCACTCTCTATTTCTAAACCGTTTAATAAACACTCACTTGAACTATTATGATTGTGTGATATTTCTCTTCGCTTCTCCTTCCCTCCTTCCCTCTCTTCCTCCCACCTCTCTCTTTTTCCAAACCCTCCGATCAACACTAACCTTTGTATTATCATGTGACCCTTTGCTATTTTCCTCCTTCCTCTTCCTTCCTGCCTCCCCCTCTCTCTTTTCTAAACCTTCTGATACACACTCACGATTGTGCTATTATCTGGCTTTTCGTTACTTACACCTTCCCTTCCTCCCTTCCTCCCTTCCTCCCTTCTCTACTCTTAACCCTCCTTGTAAGCATTCACTATTCTACTATCATATGGTCTTTATTATTTCCGTTTTCCCTCCCTCCTTCCCTTCCTTCCTCCTTCCTGCCTCTCTATACCTTCCTCATTCCCCGTGCATTGCCTAACATTTCCTCTTTCTTCCTTCCCATTGTTTCCACTATTTTCTTTGTCCTCCTTCATATATTCTTTCTTCTGGTCCTCATTTCAATTTTATTTTTACTTTTTACTTTTACACACCTTCTTCAAACGTTTCTCCACATGATCTATCTTTCATTTACCTTCTCTTCCTCTCCACTTCTCCCTCCATTTCTTTCCTTCATTATTTTTTTACTTCCATCTCTCATTTCAATTCATTCCTCTTCCTACATTCTCTTTTCCTCTTAGCCTTCCACTTTTCTTCCTCCATGTGATCTTCCTTCCAATATTTCTTTATTTATTTCCACTTTCCTTTCCAGTTCTTTTGTCCGTTCATTGTTTGTTTCTATTCCTTATTTCAATTGGTTTCTTTTTCGTCATTCACTCCTTCGCTAAATCTTCCATATTTCCTCTACGTGTTCCTCCTTCCCCTTTTCCTTTCTTTTTTTCTATCTTTCTTTCCTCCAAAGTCTTTTTTTCCTTCATTTAATAATTTGCTTTTAGTCCTCCATTAAATCTTCCACGTTTTCTTCACATGGTCTTCCTTTCCCTTTATTTTCTTCCTTTTCCCTTTTTTTCTCCAGTTCATTAGTTATTCACTTATTTTTGGCTTTCATTTGACTCGATCCTCTTCATATGGAGTGTTGCTCTTATATCTCTCTCTTGTTTGTTTTCAGGTAAGTTGTGCTGTGTGGGACGACGCCAACGTGAGTACACAATATTGTTATCATGATTTTGAAGTCCATATTATAATTGTATCAGTGTGTGGGTAAGCTACAGAAAGGCTGACGTAGGGCCTGAGGTGTGTGTGTGTGTGTGTGTGGGGGGGTTCAGTGTGTTGGTGAGAGGGAGAAAGAGAAGAGAGGAGAAAGAGAGCATAGGGGAGAGGGAGAGATAATCATTCGAATACGAAATCGCATAATGAAAAATATATAAATAACAGTTACAAAGGCGAGGGGAAAGAGATCTATATATACAGAGAGAGAGAGAGAGAGAGAGAGAGAGAGAGAGAGAGAGAGAGAGAGAGAGAGAGAGAGAGAGAGAGAGAGAGAGAGAGAGAGAGAGAGAGAGAGAGAGAGAGAGAGAGAGAGAGAGAGAGAGAGAGAGAGATTTAACATGCCAGACTCTTCTTCGTGATCTACGAAGGAGTTATCTCGTAGGTGATATATTAGAAAAGGGCAAGCGTTGAATAATCCCTTTTTTTTGTAAGTTGAAAAACACGAAATTTAACTAAAAAGCTTCAAAGCCTTTCAGGTCAGAGGATTTTCCGTAAACCTTGCACCGGGTACGCTGACGGGGAATAGCATTTTTATAAGATTTCCAATGGCGGAGTTTCCATTCCGTTACGTGGAACGGCTGTTGAGGAAATGCGTGAAACACGAGAGGCGGCGGAAGTTGAATGTCCTGAGGAATTGTCTTATATGTCTTAACTCGCCCAGCCTGGAGACTAGGTGGCGATGGCAGTTTGCTGTTAGTAGTAATAATTGTTGAACCTATTGACATTATAGGTAGTGGATTAGAAGTTCGCCCTCTAGGCTTAGAGTTTGAGATCCGCCACAGCACAGCCGCAACACTAGAATTATCATAATCCCTTCTCAAATCTCGTTAAACTACTTGCGCGTGCGTGCGTGTGTTTGTGTGTGCACTATAATGTCTCCCAACAATACCATGACCACCAGCACGGCTAATACCACCACCACCACCACCACCCCAAGTCTAGTATTCACACACTAGAGTTTCAACGTCGCCAGATGCTGGGTGGGTTGTGTCGACTCGTCCGATCCATACCGTCCTGTCCCGCCTCACCTCAAATCGTAACGGGTAGCGGCTGGTTGGCTTACTAAGCACGCATGCACCAACCACATAATCACCACCACCACCACCACCACAATAAGATATTTAGCATCGTCACAGAACAATTATGGACCTCAGTGTTGGCGACAGAGATGACGGTGGCATCGACAGGGAACTTAAAACCAACACAACACAAATTAAGTCGTCATAATGCACCGCCATATTATCATCAACCACCACTACATCCACTACCACCAACTTACATTTGGAGTGTATTCTAAACTTGTGTGGTGAGCGTGTCAATGGCAACTGTCGTGGAGATGTTAGTGAATGTGATGACTTTCCTGGTGTGTTATCTCAAAGTTGTGTGGAATAGGAGGAGCTAATTTGTCGGTGTACAAACAGAAGATGAGGAATATTGTTCGCATCCTTCAGCACCACCGCCAGTTACTTAATCATTCGAAGATGACACACCACCACCACCACTACCTCAAGAAGAAAATCCAGAACTTGTGATATTCTTTAGTTAGCGTGCTCCACCACCACCACCACCACCACCACCAGAACGTGTGATATTCTTTAGTTAGCGTGCTCCACCACCACCACCACCACCACCACCACCACCACTACCTCAAGAAGAAAATCCAGAACTTGTGATATTCTTTAGTAAGCGTGCTCCACCACCACCACCACCACCACCACACCACCACCACCACCACTACCTCAAGAAGAAAATCCAGAACTTGTGATATTCTTTAGTAAGCGTGCTCCACCACCACCACCACACCACCACCACCACCACCACCACTACCTCAAGAAGAAAATCCAGAACTTGTGATATTCTTTAGTTAGCGTGCTCCACCACCACCACCACACCACCACCACCACCACCACCACTACCTCAAGAAGAAAATCCAGAACTTGTGATATTCTTTAGTTAGCGTGCTCCACCACCACCACCACCACCACACCATCACCACCACCACTACCTCAAGAAGAAAATCCAGAACTTGTGATATTCTTTAGTTAGCGTGCTCCACCACCACCACCACCACACCATCACCACCGTCATCATCAACGCCATCACCATCACCATCACCCCGCATGAGATCTTCCTCCATTATAACAACAACTGTTTTGATAAACACTAACGAAATACAGTTGCTCTTGGTTGACATCTTCAAGTCACACAACCCAACTTGAAGCTACTTGAGAAATGTCCTGAATTATACGACTCTTTAGTGGCAATATTGATAAGTGAGTGGTCGTCAACAACAACGTCAACTGATGATGAGGGTGATCGTCCCGGTGAAAAAAGAAAATAAACGCCACCACCGCTGTAACAACGCAAACCACGAACACGTTTACAAGTTATGGAAAAAAATGAATATTCCATTCGGAAGTACCAAAGAACGAGTTCGTGATTGTGATTTGGATTGTATTTTGAGAAGGACTAATTTTCTTTTTGGATACGGTGTTCTGTGAAGTTCAGCATCGTCAACCTCCAGAGCGATATCGTTTTTAGTATTATTCGCTTCATCAAACTCATAAGAAATAATTGAAAGTATAAGGATAATGGTCAAAAGGGTAATACTGCACCGTGCATTCCAAATTCTCTATATATAAGCAAAATGAATATATTTATGTTGTATTTGACAATAACAACTGAAAGGCTGCCTGTTATATCCGTAGACTTATATTCTCAAATATTCGCGGATTTGGAGAACCTGATGACAAGTCGAAAGCTGATGCCAACACAGAGAGAGAGAGAGAGAGAGAGAGAGAGAGAGAGAGAGAGAGAGAGAGAGAGAGAGAGAGAGAGAGAGAGAGAGAGAGAGAGAGAGAGAGAGAGAGAGAGAGATTTACATAGATTTACATAGAAAATCAGACCACACAGACCCCATGGTCCAGACTTGGTGGTCTGTCCTTAAACCTAAGTGATTTTACATTAATCAGAAGACTCCAAAACGTTGCATTTCTACTCTAGTTGATATTAAGTTGAAGGAAGTGACGGTCGAGCTTGTTTTTAAATGATTCAATCGTGTTACACTGGATCACTGAAGATGGGAGCTTATTCCATTCTCGCACTACAACGTTGGTGAAAAAAATTTGGTGAAATCTGAATTTACTTGTCTACATTTGAATTTTATGCCATTGTTCCTCGTTCGCAAAGTGTCATCGATCATAAACAATGTTGATCTGTCTACATTCGTGAAACCATTAAGTATTTTAAAACATTCGATCAGTTTTCCTCGGAGGCGACGTTTCTCAAGAGAGAACATGTTAAGGGTAGAAAGCCTTTCTTCGTAGGATTTGTTGCGCAAGGAAGGGATCATTTTCGTTGCCCGACGCTGAACACCTTCTAATTTAGCAATATCCTTTGCATGGTGGGGAGACCAAAACTGTACCGCATATTCCAAGTGGGGTCTGACTAAACTGTTGTAGAGCGGGAGTATTACATCTTTATTCTTGAATACAAAGTTTCTTTTAATGAAGCCCAACATTCTGTTCGCTTTATTTGCTGCATCGATGCATTGCTGTGAGAATTTGAGGTTTGACGCGATTTTGACCCCCAGGTCCTTGACGCATTGAACGCTTTTGAGTTTAACGCCGCGCATTTCGTAATCGAACTTCTTATTTCTTGTTCCAACTTGAAGGACCTGGCACTTGTCTACGTTAAAGGGCATCTCCCATCTATCCGACCAAGCTGAAATTTTGTGCAAATCCTCTTGGAGGCTTTGCCTGTCTTCGTCAGTGAGAACCGAGTTACCAATCTTTGTGTCGTCTGCAAATTTACTAATGCGGTTATTGAGTCCAACATCCACGTCGTTGATGTAAATAATGAAGAGCACTGGGCCAAGAACCGAGCCCTGAGGGACGCCACTAGTGACCGGCGCCCACTCTGAGTTAAATCCGTCAATCACCACTCTTTGTTGTCTGTTGCTCAACCAATTCGCGATCCATTGGTTTACTTGACCGTCAATACCTATTTGCTTTAATTTATAAAGTAATTTATGATGTGGGACTTTATCAAACGCTTTCTGGAAATCAAGATAGACTATGTCCAATGATTTGGTTACGTCATAAACTGAGAAGAGGTCGTTATAAAGGTCAGTAGGTTTGATAGGCAGGATCTTTTGTTACGGAAGCCATGTTGTGAATCCCCAATTAATGAGTGGCTTTCAATGTAACTCGCAATTTTGTCTCTAATTATGCTCTCGAGTAGCTTTCCTACAACTGAAGTTAGACTAATGGGCATGTAATTACCTGGTACTTTTTTGTCTCCTTTCTTAAAAATCGGTGTCACGTTAGCATTTTTCCTATCAGAAGGAACGATGCCTTGTCGCAAGAACAAATTGAAAACGGTTGTGAGGGAGGAGAGTATTTCGCTCTTTGTTTCTTTAATCAGTATATGATATACTTTGTCGGGTCCGGGACTTATATTTGTTTTAAGGGACTGGAGAGCTTTAAGGACTTCATCGGTTGTTATTTCAAAATTAGGCAATGCATGCTCGACATTTACATTAATACTGGTGTTGGTGGTAGTGGGAGGAAGACTGTTAGTATTAAACACCGAGGAAAAGTAATTGTTTACGAGGTTTGAAATGTGTTGGCTATCAGTCACTAGTGCACCGTCGCTGTTTGTTAAAGGTCCAATTCCACTTCTGATCGCCTTTCTGTTGTTTATGTAACTGAAGAAGGATTTTGGATTATTTTTACAGTTGGCTGCAATATTTTCTTCATATCTACGCTGTGCCTGACATACTAATCTTTTTACTCGTCGCCTGGCATCGTAATAAAGTCTAATGTTTTCGGGAGTGCTTGGTTCTTTCTTTAACCTGGAGTAGGTAGGAAGACACCTACCGAACGGGCGCAAGCCACTCCCGGTGAGGTATGTATGGGAGGTGAGAAGGGAGCTGAAGCCCTCCAAAGACCCTTCCCATGTCCTCACTAACCGTTTCCCTATTGTCTCACCAACACCGGAGAGTAGTTCAGCATGCTCTCTAAAGACAGATCCTCTCTTTATCCACACCACACTACATTCACACAACATATACACCTTTTCCCAAAATTAAAATTTCAAAATGGCGCACATACACCAAGCCTCGGAGTCCTCGCCTGGGGGGGGACCACAAATTCCCCCAGGGAGGACTCCCCTTCTGGCTGCCGACCCGAGAGGTGTCTTGATAACCCCTCGAACCTCTTTCTTCTCAATTTCTGCAACATTCGCGGTCTTCGCTCTAATTTTCATTCTGTGGAACATCATCTCTCCTCCTCTAAACCTCACCTTCTCTTCCTTACCGAAACACAGGTTTCTGAGGCTACTGACAGCAATCTCTACTCTGTTCCCTCCTACTGTTTCTATCCTAAATTTCAATCCAAAGCTGGATGTTGCGCCTACGTGCGCAACGACATCACTTGCTCTCGTGCCCACGACCTTGACTCTTCTGAATTTTCCACCATCTGGCTAAGACTTCACTGTCATTCTATTACTAAATACATTTGTGCTGTTTATCTCTCACCTAACTCTACCAACTATATAAAATTCTTTGACTATTTGAATTCTAAAGTGGAGCACATCTTGACCCACTCTCCCTTCGCTGAAATCTCCATCTTCAATGTTCACCACCAGCTTTGGCTTTCATCCTCTTTCACTGACCATCCTGGTGAACAAGCCTACAACTTTGCTATCCTCAACGACCTAGAGCAGTTGGTCCAGAACCCTACACGTATTCCCGACCGTCTTGGAGACCGGCCCAACATTCTAGACCTCATCCTTACCTCAAACCCTTCTGCAAATTCTGTCAAACTGTTCTCTCCGTTGGGCTCCTCCGATCACAATCTTATTTCTGCATCCTGTCCTATCGCTCCTGTACATCCTCTGGACCCACCGAAGAGGCGATGCTTCTGGCATTTTGCTTCAGCTCGGTGAGACGACCTGAGGATGTACTTTTCCGATTTCCCGTGGAATGATTATTGCTTCCAGGATAGAGACCCCTCTGTGTGTGCTCAGCGCATCACAGAGGTGATTGTCTCTGGAATGGGGGCATACATTCCTCGTTCTTTCTCTACTCCTCACGCTAAAAAGCCTTGGTTTAATCACGCTTGTTCTCGTGCTGTCAATGATAGAGAGGTAGCTCACAAAAGGTACCAGAGCCTTCAAACTAATGCTAATTATGGACTTTACATTTCTGCCCGAAATCGTGCCAAATCTATTCTCCGACTAACCAAAAATTCTTTCATTAATAGAAAATGTCAAAACCTTGCTTTCTCTAACTCTTCCCGTGACTTCTGGCATCTAGCCAAAAACATCTCCTCCAACTTCACTTCTTCATCTTTCCCTCCACTCCTCAGTCCTGACGGCAACACTGCCGTCTCGTCTATCTCTAAGGCTGAACTCTTCTCTCAAACTTTTTCTAAAAACTCCACTCTGGACGATTTTGGGCATATTCCTCCTACTCATCCCCCCTCTGACTCCTTTATGCCTGTTATAAAGATTCTTCAAAATGATGTTTTCTATGCCCTCTTTGGCCTCAATCCTCAGAAGGCTTATGGACCTGATGGAGTGCCTCCTATTGTCCTTAAAAACTGTGCCTCCGTGCTGTCACCCTGCCTGGTCAAACTCTTTCGCCTCTGCCTGTCAACATCTACCTTTCCTTCTTGCTGGAAGTATGCCTTCATACAGCCTGTACCTAAGAAGGGTGACCGCTCCAATCCCTCAAACTACCGTCCTATTGCTTTACTTTCTTGTCTATCTAAAGCTTTTGAATCAATCCTTAACCGGAAGATTCAAAAGCAGCTTTCCACTTCTGACCTTCTATCTGATCGCCAGTATGGGTTCCGCAAGGGGCGTTCTACTGGTGATCTCCTAGCCTTCTTAACTGACTCTTGGTCATCCTCTCTTAGCCGTTTCGGTGAAACTTTTGCTATTGCGCTGGACATATCAAAAGCTTTTGATAGGGTCTGGCACAAATCTTTGCTCTCTAAACTACTCTCCTACGGTTTCTATCCTTCTTAGTCCAGTTGGAAATAGGGGTCATCATGCACCCCCCTGAAATATACTTCTAATTGGTGTTTCTAGATTGGAAAAAATGTGTAGAAAATGATTAGCTATGTTAAAAAGTTGCCCGGATGTCCCACGTATGATTTTTATGCAAATTAGTGCCGCCATTACCGACAAATCTATTATTCGCTATATCTCAGCCTGTAGTGCAGATAACTCAACAAATAAGGTGTCTAGACCCATGTTTTCATGGTTAAAGATTGTGATAAAACTACTCTTGAAGTAACAGCACGTGTTCTTAGTATATAAATTAGTGCCGCCATTACGGAACAATCGATTTTTGCTATATCTTAGTCAATATTGCAGATAACTCAACAAATAAGGTGTCTAGACCCATGCTTTGAGGGGCATATATTATAAAATTACTCTTGAAGTGACCTCATGTGTCTGTGACAAATTAATGCTGTCATAGCTGACAAAAATCTGTGGTTTTTTCCCTGATCTAGCAACATTGATCAGAAGATTTCTGGGGGTTGCATGATACTCTTTTCTTAACCTGTTGCTATCAGCCTTGGTATTAATAGTCATTTCTCTTTTCCATTCCGGATAAACAGTGTAGTAGGTGGTAGCATAGTGTAGTTTGGTGGTGGTAGAAGTACTAACCCATCATGCCCAAAAGAAAGCGTGGACGCAGCATGGATGCTGCAACCCCCACCCCCCAAAGACTTACCTGCATTCTTCATTTACAAGCCTTGTCTGACCATGGTCGTTTTACACCCTTCAGTAAAATCAAAGGAACTGCCAATGAAAAACTACAGCAGCTTCATAACATCCGAGACCGACGTCTCCACCAAGCACATGACTCCCCATATCGTATGCAGTCAGTGTGTGACCAGATCCCCACAACTCTCCCTGATGACCTGGAAAGTTTTGGGTATCACCGCCAGTGTTATCAGCGATTTACTAGCAACCTCCATCTTCTGGGAGATGACGCAGAACCAGAAGCATCAACCTCACAATGGCATCACTCCCCTCGTAAACTGTCTTCTGCACCCATCTTCCCACCACAGTGTATTTTCTGTGACAAAGTGGAGATCAAAGGTGCTGATCGCAAAACTGAGAGAGCTGAAAACTTCTCGTCCTATAAGAATAAAGACAATGCATGGGAGCAAATCGAAACACGGGCCGAGAAATTGGGTCTAGTTCGACTTCATCGACAGGTAAAAGACAAAGACCTTTTTGCTTGTGAGGCCAAACACCATCCATCATGCTTCAAATCTTTCCGCACAGCATTCGCTAACTACGAACGCAAGATTCACAAGGCCAAAGGAGCAAAGGATACTGATCATGCTTGCATGTCAGCTGCCCATGAGAAGGCACTCAGCTTAGTATTGGAGCATATTCAAAACCATGTTGTCCAGCAGAATGAGGTACTTCAGCTATCTTCCTTGCGTTTGCTTTATGTTGAGGAACTGAAGCAGCATGGATATGAGAACCCAAACTATCGCTCTGAGAAACTACTGAAACGCCTACAGAATGACCCAATCAAGGACGATGTCAGCTTCGTGAAGGTGAATCGTGACAAAACGATGCTATTTCATTCTGGCTTGTGTACAGTTCAAAAACCACTGTTTCTAATGCCCTTGCAAGAGCCTACACTCTCGGAAGCGCAGATAAGTACCAAGATGTTGCTCTCCTCCTTCGGCATAATATTCTTCAAGCTTTCAGCGAGTCCAAAGGTCTGCCCTGGCCACCGACAGCTGATGACATGGAGCTCCGTTGTGAAAAGCTCCTACCTCCAGACCTTGTCCGTTTCCTCAGCATTGTTATGGTTGGCAAGGAAGATTTAGAGATGAGCGATAAGATGAAGCATCTGGTATTCTCCATTGGGCAAGACCTGTGCCGTGCAGTGTCTGAGGGAAAATGGAAGTTACCAAAACACATGCTCCTCTGTATGACTGTCAGGCACCTGTTCCGAAGCAAGCAGCTCACCACAGTATTGCACAGGCTTGGCCACTCTGAGAGCTACGATTTTGGCTTAGAGTTGGAAACTGCTCTGGCCAAGGCCCTGGATGAAGTCTCGACTTATCTGACACCCCAAATTGTGACAGGAGAGGGCAATATTGTCTTCCATTGTGAGTGGGACAACCTCAATAAAACCACAACAAGTGTGCACGGCAGCAACATTGTCAACAGTGCTGGAGGAATCATGGTGCAGGAAGTAAGGCCTGGGTTTGAGATCTCCAAGGTCCGAACGCTGCCTATCATCAACAAGTCACAACAGCGTAGCCTGAAAGTCGACATACCAGAAACTCTCCCACCCTTGCAGTTCAGTCGTGTTGGCCCAAAGTTCCCCGAGGGCTCCTCATTCACACCCCCTGCAGAGAATGACACAGTCTATGCTACTAAGATGCGTGAGTACTATGTCTGGCTCTTCAGCAGATACATTGGTAGTAATGGCAAGCAACCAGTGCCTGGACTAGGGGGCTTTACCTCTGCAACTGGGACTCCCCCACCTAGAAAATCAACAGTGGACTACTTCACACCCATCCATCAACCAATCACTGACAATTCAGTTGTTCGTGAGCTGTTGAAGCGCTCTGAGGAAGCCACGGTTGAGGTGGGTCAGAAGTGGGTCCTGAATACATTTGATCTTGGAGTCTGTTTGAAAGCCCTACCTATCATCTGGCGATGGCCAGAAGAATTTGCCAATCATGTGGTCATGATTGGACCCTTTCACACATCCATGAACTATATCGGGATGCTCACAGGACACAAAATGCGTGGCTCGGGATATGCAGAGATTCTGTTTGAGGCACAGCTGGTGACAAGTGGATCCCTCAAAGGTGTTCTCAGTGGAAAGGCATATGCCAAGTCCCTCTTTTGCCTTAAAACCATGTGTGAAGCAATGGAGAGGCTGCTCATGGAGCGGTTCACCGAGGAGGAGAACATCCCCATTGATGACCCCACTGCACTTCTCAACATGACTCAGTCTTGCAATCAAGAACACCTCAACAAAGCCCTGGAAGACCCCTCCACTCTAACCCTCATCCAGAAGTATCGTGATTATGAGGAGAAAGTGCGCAAAGGCCACCTTGGGAAGACAGCTGCCTTCTGGATGTCATTCATTACACACTGTCATCTTGTCTTCATGCTCCTCCACTCCGTTAAGACAAACAACATCCAACTGTTCCACAAATGCAATGGAGAGATGGCCGAGCTTTTCTTCGCATTTGATGGCCACAACCACTCCAGGTGTGTGCAATTAACATGCCCAAATTGATAACTTTTACATTGGAAATTCTAATTGATAACTATTTCTAATTTCCATGCATTATGAAACAAGATCATCTAGTAAACGTGTTTATATTTAGTTTGTGTGTCTTCTTATAAACAGATATCTGGCCTGGCTGGAGGTCCACCTGACAAACATGGAGAAGACGCATCCGGGGGCCAAGGACCTGCTCACCAAGGGTGCAATCGCGGTGGCCCGATCGATGATACCAGGGGCACTCAGCGCAGTCGATAAAACAATGGAAGAAACGTTCATGCGCTTTGCCAAATCATCAGGTAAATTGTGAATTTCATCTTGAAACATTTGATGCATCTGAAAGGTAGAAAGAAGCTGTTTAATGTAGATTTGATTCATACTTTGCAGGTGGCTTCACTGGACTGTACACCCAGTTCGGGGCATACCAGAGATGGTGTCGCACAACCTCCGCACGGGCACAGTTTCATGAAAAGACCCTGGAAATGGTGGATGTCCTTCAGGATCCAGATGGCCCAAAGATGGGAAAACACCGGGAGCTGGAAAAAGCGGCAATCAAGAAGAGTGAGGAGGCTGTCCAGCGCGTCTTCACTGCCATCAAGAATTTCACCAATCCTTTCACCATCGCAGAAAAGGACAGACTGTACTCCCTGGCTTCGGGTGCTCCCGTCCCCATTGACGTTGAAACTGATGTACTGAGAGCAGAAGCTGTAGGCAAGGCCGCTAAAGCTGACTTCATCAGATGCCTACAGAGCGGAGAGCCAGGAAGCTTCTTTGACCCACTGAAGAAGAAGAAACTCAAGACCATGGAGGCTTGTAACAAGAAGGTCACCCTCACATCCTCACAGGGAAAGGTAACAAGGTGTTTCAATACAAAAATGCTATATTGTGTTTTTACTGAACTGTAAAATGGTGACCCTTTACTTAGTTTTTCATCTTTTTGATAACCTGCGTTTTTAAATGTTATGTGTAGTATCAACATGTTACCCATTTATCATTCCAGGTCATCAAATATCAGGGGCAAAGCAATCTTGCGTTCCTCCTCCTTGTCAAGTCACAGAGTCTAGATGAACCACTGGACTTGGAAGAACTCATGAAGTACTCCCTAATGCCTGTGCCACCCAGCCTTGGGACACCTGATGGCTTTTTCTCCAAGACCAACAAAGCCTCCATTCTGCACTACCTACTGGAAGACATCACCCCCGAAGATCTGCCATACCCCAAGGATGCCCTGTTCATCCAGGATGGCATGGCACTGCTCCACATCCTTGCCAACCTTCCTCCAACCTGTGGTGAGATATGCTTACAAGTCCTTGATCAAATGGTGGCCAAGAAGCACTTCTTGTTCTCAACTGACAGTTATCATGCAGACTCTATCAAAGCCCAGGAGAGGTTGAGGCGTGGAAGCTCGGAGAAGATTATTCTGTCTGGACCAGCAACCAGGAAGCCATATGACTTTAAGTTGTTCCTTGCAAATGATGACAACAAGAAGCAGCTCTGCCAGCTCCTGCTGAAAGTATGGAGCAGCCAAACAGCAGCATCAAGGCTGGAGAGAACCGAGATGGCAGTGCTGATTGTGGAGGGAAGAGCCAATCAACTCATCTCATCAAATGGCGAGGTGAAGTGAAAAAATTACAATGATATTGTAATATGATGTTCCATTGTAATATTACAATACTATTTTAATATGTTGTACCATTGAGTACGACAAATGATCATATTATTGTAACATATTTATTACTATTAAATATCTGGCTGATTTCACTCTTTGTGCCTCCTTATATTTCAGGTTGAAGTGCGTGAGCTCCATACCATTTACAGCAACCAGGAAGAGACTGATACAAGGGTGGTACTGTACCTCCATCATGCCGCTGCCCTCGGATACAAGAATGCTGTTGTCAGAACCCCAGACACAGATATCCTTGTGATTCTCCTCTACCATGCTCATACAATCAAGCTGACAGTATACCTGGATACAGGGTCAGGGAAACATCGACAGCTACTAAATCTGTCTGAACTTGCTGAGTCCCTGGGAGAAGACTACTGTGCCACTCTTCTTGGGTTCTATGTGTACAGTGGAGAGGACTGCACCAGTGCCTTCAAGGGGAAGGGGAAAGTGGGGCCATTGAAAATGCTGGAGAAGAACCCCAGGTTTCAGAAGGCATTCGGACAACTTGGTGATGATTGGACTGTCAAGACTGAGGTGCTGAAGCAGTTGGAACAGTTCACCTGCCTGATGTATGGACAGAGTCGCGAGTCATCGGTTGATATTGTCCGTGCCAAGCTACTGCGCAAGATGGTGGGGGAGGATGAGAAACTCACTTCCAGGTCAAGGGTTGACCTAGCTCGCCTTCCTCCCTGCCACTCTGCTCTGAAGCCGCACATTCAGCGTGTGAACTATCGCGCCGCCTTGTACAAGCGAGCTGATCAGCCCATCCTGGAAAAGCCAAAACCCTACGATGAGGGGCAGGGATGGATGAAGAATGAGAGAGGAGTGTTGGAACCTGTGTGGTCCTGCGGTCCAGTCCTCCCAACCTCACTGGTTGATCTCCTGGATACTGGTGATCATGAAGAAGTTGAGGAGGAAGAAGATATAGAGGGCGAGTTTGACTTGGACAGTTTAATTGAAAGTGATGATGATGAGTGATGGATCTGATAGTGGAGAGCCCATCACTTGACTGTTTATTTAAAATAATAAAGACTATGGTGGTCACTTCAACAGTTCATTTGTTCACTGATCTGCAATATCAGCTGGGATATAATAAAGAATAGATTTTTTTGTTATAACAGCACTTATTTGCATACTAAGATGCTACAGACACATATTTTCATTTCAAGAATAGTTTTATCATAATCTTTGCCCCTCAAAACATGGGTCTAGACACCTTATTTGTTAAGTTATCTGCAATATTGACTGAGATATAGAAAAAAATTGATTTTTCCGTAATGGCGGCACTAATATGCATACTAAGATGCCATGGACATCTGCTGTTACTTCAAGAGTAGTTTTATCACAATCTTTAACCATGAAAACATGGGTCTAGACACCTTATTTGTTGAGTTATCTGCATTACTGGCTGATATATAGCGAATAATAGATTTTTTGGTAATGGCGGCACTAATTTGCATAGAAATCATACGTGGGACATCCGGACAACTTTTTAACATAGCTAATCATTTTCTACACATTGTTTCCAATCTAGAAACACCAATTAGAAGTATATTTCAGGGGGGTGCATGATGACCCCTATTTCCTACTAGACTATCTCTCTGTACCTTTATCTCCAGTTTCCTTTCTGACCGTTCTATTTCTGCCGTGGTAGACGGTCACTGTTCTTTCCCTAAATCTATTAACAGTGGTGTCCCACAGGGTTCTGTCCTATCTCCCACTCTTTTTCTGTTGTTCATTGATGATCTTCTTTCCAAAACGAACTGTCCTATCCATTCCTACGCCGATGATTCCACTCTGCATTACTCAACTTCTTTTAATAGAAGACCCACCCTTCAGGAACGTAACGACTCAAGGCTGGAGGCTGCAGAACGCTTAGCCTCAGACCTTACTATTATTTCCGATTGGGGCAAGAAGAACCTGGTGTCCTTCAACGCCTCAAAAACACAGTTTCTCCACCTATCCACTCGACACAATCTTCCAAACAACTATCCCCTATTCTTTGACAACACCCAGCTATCACCTTCCTCAACACTAAACATCCTCGGTCTATCCATAACTCAAAATTTCAACTGGAAACTTCATATCTCATCTCTTACTAAATCAGCTTCCTCGAGGCTGGGCGTTCTGAACCGTCTCCGCCAGTTCTTCTCCCCTGCACAGTTGCTGTCCATATACAGGGGCCTTGTCCGCCCTCGTATGGAGTATGCATCTTATGTGTGGGGGGGCTCCACTCACACAGCTCTTCTGGACAGAGTGGAGGCTAAGGCTCTTCGTCTCATCAGCTCTCCTCCTCATACTGATAGTCTTCTACCTTTTAAATTCCGCCGCAATGTTGCCTCTCTTTCTATCTTCTATCGATATTTCCACGCTGACTGCTCTTCTGAACTTGCTAACTGCATGCCTCCCCCCCTTCCGCGGCCCCGCTGCACTCGACTTTCTACTCATGCTCATCCCTATACTGTCCAAACCCCTTATGCAAGAGTTAACCAGCATCTTCACTCTTTCTTCCCTCACGCTGGTAAACTCTGGAACAATCTTCCTTCATCTGTATTTCCTCCTGCCTACGACTTGAACTCTTTCAAGAGGAGGGTATCAGGACACCTCTCCTCCTGTATTTGATCTTCCTTTCGGCCACCTCTTTTGTTTTACTTTAGGAGCAGCGAGTAGCGGGCTTTTTTTTTATTATTGTTTTCTTTTTTTGTGTGCCCTTGAGCTGCCTCCTTTGTTTAAAAAAAAAAAAAAAAAAAAGACAATTTTCTCTCTTTGACTGAGTGTTTAATTTCGCTATTAAACCAAGGTGGGCTTTTATTAGTGTTATTTCGCTTCTCGCACAAGGGGACGAATGTGTTCTGCTGAGTAAGTAAATGATTTTTAAAGCTTAGCCACGCTTCCTCTACATTGCCGTCATCTGATAGTTGTATTCATGTTAGTTTTTGTCGGATTTCTACAAGGTTAGCTCTTTTGAAATTGGGCACCTTTACTTTATTTTCCGTCACTGATGTTTGAGCTCTATGTCGACGCGGACTAATTTATGATCGCAAGAACCGAGGTTTTCTCCTACCGTGACATTACTGACTTAGGTTATCTTGGGTAGTTATAACAAGGTCGAGTATGTTATTTTCTCGAGTTGGTTCAGAAACCATTTGGCTTACATAATTTTCTTCTAAAAATTCGATCATTCTATGTGGCTCGCCTTCTGTACCTGACAGTGTCGCCCAGTCGATATGGGGGAGGTTAAAGTCTCCTAATATCAGTGAGTCGCTGTTATTAAGTGACTGCCTTAAAACGCTGTACATTTCAAGATCGTCATCGAGTGATTGTCCGGGAGGCCTGTAGGTGACAGATATATTTAAATTGACTTTTGCAATGTTTACTCCCACGCACAAATGTTCAACGCTACTGTCTCTTGGTGTTTTGTCAGTGGGTTGCAAATAGCTTTTGACAAAAAGGGCGACGCCACCGCCTCTACGGTTTACACGATCTTTGTTGAAGAGTCAGTAGCCATCTATGTTGTATTCGGAACTTTAATCAATATATGTGGTGTCGATAAATGTTTCGGTTATAGCAATTATGTCAATATTTTCTATTAGAGCAAGACATCTCAGCTCATGAAACTTGTTTTTTATGCTACACGCATTGAAACTTAGGATTTTTAAGTTATCTAGAGGCTTGGTAATAGAGGTGGTGGTACTTGCGGGATCACGGTTACGGGTTTGTCGCGATGCACGGCGTCTATTTACACGGGTGGGGTGGAGGGGCGTGGCTGAGAGTCGTTTTTTGATCGGGTGTCACGTACTGCGTCGTTTAGGAGCCTTCCGAATCTGGCTGCCCCGATGGGAGACAGGTGTATTCCGTCCCTGTGGAAGAGTTCACTTTGTCCGCTCTCCATCATATTCAGTAAATCTTTAACAGCTGGAAAAGTTCCGTCGGATTGGAAACTAGCATATGTCACACATATTTTCAAAAAGGGGGACAAGTCTCATCCAGGGGAAACTATCGACCAATTAGCCTGACAACGATTGTTTGTAAGTTAATGGAGACTATCATTCGCGACAATATGGTGAAATTCTTCGAAGAAATTAATATAATAAATAATTCGCAACATGGCTTCCGTAGTAAACGTTCGTGTTTAACTAACTTACTTGATTTTTTTCATTATATTTTTGAGGTGTTCGATGAAACCAGATCAGTAAATATCATATATATGGATTTTCAAAAGGCATTTGATAAGGTCCCCCACCAACGATTGCTCAGCAAACTATTGGCACACGGTATCTCGGGTAACATTAACAATTGGCTTGCGGACTGGCTCTCTGAGCGGAAACAGAGAGTAGTTCTAAACGGTGTTACATCTAACTGGCTCGATGTCAGAAGCGGCGCACCTCAAGGATCAGTGCTTGGCACCATGCTCTTCTTAATTTATGTTAATGATATCGATGATGGGTTCACTTGCAAAATATCAAAATTTGCTGATGACACAAAAATTACTAGTAAAGTAGCTGCGACACTCGACGAAGAAGCTTTACAATCAGATCTAGATCGACTTGCACGTTGGGCCAATTAATGGCAAATGAAATTTAACGTTGACAAATGTAAAGTGTTGCACATCGGAAAAAAATAACAATCGCGTTTGGTACGTAAGGAATGGCCAACAACTTTCTGCAGTAAGTAAATAAAAGGATCTTGGAATCACTATATAAATCGATTTAATGACCGGTCAGCATTGTTCAGAGGTAGTTAAAACTGCAAACAAATTGGTTGGCTTCATCGGACGAGTCTTTAATAATAAATCGGAAAAAGTAATATTAAAACTGTATAATTCGTTGGTTCGACCCCATCTAGAGTACTGTGTACAGTTTTGGTCTCCCTATTACAGAAAAGACATAGAAAATTTGGAACGGGTTCAACGAAGAGTAACAAAGATGATTCCTAGGTTGAGAAATTTATCATATGAACAGAGGTTTAAAGAAGTAAATTTATTCAGCCTATCAAAACGAAAAATGCGAGGCGATCTAATAGAAGTGTTTAAAGTGTTTAAAGGATTATGTGATATTAATGCGGAAGATTACTTTACAATTGATCGATCAAATAGAACAAGAAGAAATCACAATTTGAAGATAAGTGGTAAAAGATTCTCGTCGCACGAAGCTAAACACTTCTTCTTCAATCGAGTTGTTAATGATTGGATTCCTCTACCCTGAGGTGTCGTTGATAGTACAACAGTTAAGGCCTTCAAAAATAAATTAGACAAGTATTTTGAATCCAACCAGCAACCAAGATATTACTCATTGTCGTAATAACGCTAAGCTCTTTCGAATACTGGTGTCCTTTTCCGCTTTTATCGCCCGGTTAGTGGTAGCAGTAATGGTAGTTCTTTCCTCTTTCCTACATAATTTCCATGCAGTTTTTCCATGCTGCATGGTTCTTTTTCCTTTCCTGCCAGAGGGGGCCGAAGGGATGGAGGGTGGGGAGGAGCCTTCGCCTTTGCTGTCCTTCATCTTACACCTTTGATTAGTTAGTGTAGCTTGTCACAAACAGCCTCGTAAGGACCAGCCGGTCTGCTGTTGTTTGTTCTTTCTTTGTGTTTCTTTGTGTTCCTCCTCCTCCTCCTTCTCCTCTTCCTCCTCCTCCTCCTCCTCCTCCTCCACCTCCTCCTTCTCCTCCTCCTCCTCCTCCTCCTCCTCCTCCTCCTCCTCCTCCACCTCCTCCACCTCCTCCTTTTCATCTTCCTCCTCCTCCTCCTCCTCCTCCTCCATCACTTCCTCCTACACCACCTTTTACTTCTCCGCTTCCTTCTTCTCTTTCTCCTACCACACCTCTTCCTTCTCCTCTTGTTCTTCCACCGTCACTTCCTCCTCCTCCTTCTCCTTATCCTCCTCTTCCTACTCATCATCATCTTCATCTTCATCCTCCTCCTCCTCTTCTAATATGATACTTTTCTCTCTTTTTCATCTTCAAGTATTTTTGGGGTAGTTCATTTTCTTCTATCAATTATCGTGGCTTGATTTATAAAAAAAAAAAAAATTCAAGTTCATCTTTTCAATCCTCTCATGTTTCTGGGGGCGGGTGTTTTTTTTATTGTCATATTTAGTCAGGCTCCTGCATTTCACTTTGTGGTTTTATCTTTCTTTTTTTAGTGTGTGTGTGTGTGTGTGTGTGTGTGTGTGTGTGTGTGTGTGTGTGTGTGTGTGTGTATACAACAAAGGCAGCAGCTCAAGGGCACAAAAAAAGGAAACAATGATAAAAAAAACCCGCTACTCGTTGCTCCTAAAAGAGAATCCAAAGAGGTGGCCGAAAGAGAGGTCAATTTCGGGAGGAGAGGTGTCCTGATACCCTTCTCTTGAAAAAGTTCAAGTCGTAGGCAGGAGTAAATACAGATGAAGGAAGATTGTTCCAGAGAGTACCAGCGTGAGGGATGAAATAGTGAAGATGCTGGTTAACTCTTGCATAAGGGGTTTGGACAGTATAGGGATGAGCATGAGTAGAAAGTCGTGTGCAGCGGGGCCGCGGGAGGGGGGGAGGCATGCAGTTAGCAAGTTCAGAAGAGCAGTCAGCGTGGAAATATCGATAGAAGATAGAAAGAGAGGCAACATCGCGACGGAATTTAAAAGGTAGAAGACTATCAGTAGGAGGAGGAGAGATGATGAGACGAAGAGCCTTAGACTCCACTCTGTCCAGAAGAGCTGTGTGAGTGGAGCCGACCCACATGTGAGATGTATACTCCATATACGAGGGCGGACAAGGCCTCTGTATATGGATAGCAATGCGCGGGGGAGAAGAACTGGCGGAGACGATACAGAATGTCCAACCTCGAGGAAGCTGATTTAGCGAGAGAGGAGATGTGAAGTTTCCAGTTGAGATTTTGGGTAAAGGATAGACCGAGGATGTTTAGTGTTGAAGGTGGTGATGGCTGAGTGTTGTCGAAGAATAGGGGATAGGTGTTTGGAGGATAGTGTCGAGTTGATAGGTGGAGAAATTGAGTTTTTGAGGCATTGAAGGACACAAGGTTCCTTCTGCCCCAATCGGAAATGATAGCAAGATCTGAGGTTAAGCGTTCTGCAGCCTCCAGTCTGGAGTCGTGTACTTTCTGTTGAGAGGATCTTCTATTAAAAGAAGTTGAATAATGCAGAGTGGAGTCGTCGGCGTATGAGTGGACAGGACAGTTTGTTATGGAAAGAAGATCATTGATGAATAACAGGAAGAGAGTGGGTGATAGGACAGACCCTGTGGAACACCACTGTTGATAGATTTAGAGGAAGAACATTGATCGTCTACCACCGCAGAGATAGAACGGCCGGAAAGGAAACTGGAGATAAAGGAACAGAGAGAGGGATAGAAATCGAAAGAGGGCAATTTAGAAAGCAAAGACTTGTGCCAGACTCTATTGAAGGCTTTCGATATGTCTAGCGCAACAGAGAAAGTTTCACCGATACGGCTAAGAGAGGATGACCAAGAGTCAGTTAAAAAGAGCAACAAGATCACCAGTAGAACGCCCATTGCGGAACCCATACTGGCGATAAGATAGAAGGTTAGAAGTGGAAAGGTGCTTTTGAATCTTCCGGTTAAGGATTGATTCAAAAGATTTAGATAGACAGGAAAGTAAAGCTATAGGGCGGTAGTTTGATGGATTGGAACGGTCACCCTTCATAGGCACAGGCTGTACAAAGGCATACTTCCACCAGGAAGGAAATGTAGATGTTGATAGGCAGAGACGAAATACTTTGACAAGGCAGGGTGTCAGCACGGAGGCACAGTTTTTAAGGACAATAGGAGGCATTCCATCAGGTCCATAAGCCTTCTGAGAGTTGAGGCCTGAGAGGGCATAGAAAACATCACTTGGATGAATCTTAATAACAGGCATAAAGGAGTCAGAGGGGGTATGAATAAGAGGAATATGCCCAGAATCGTCCATGATGGAGTTCTTACAGAAAGTTTGAGCGTAGAATTCAGGAGCAATAGGACAGGAAACAGTAATAAGGATATGATCGGAGGAGCCCAACGGAGAGAACAGTTTGACAGAGTAAGCAGAAGGATTAGAGGTAAGGTAGAGGTCTAGAATGTTGGGCCTTTCTCCAAGACGGTCGGGAATACGTGTAGGGTGCTGAACCAGCTGCTCTAGGTCGTTAAGGAGAGCACAGTTGTAGGCTTGTTCACCAGGCTGGTCAGTGAAAGAGGATGAAAGCCAAAGCTGGTGGTGAACATTGAAATCTCCCAAGATGGAGATTTCAGGGAAGGGAGAGTGAGTCAAGATGTGCTCCACTTTAGAATTCAAATAGTCAAAGAATTTTACATAGTTAGTAGAGTTAGGTGAGAGATAAACAGCACAGATGTATTTAGTAATAGAATGACAATGAAGTCTTAGCCAGATGGTGGAAAATTCAGAAGAATCAAGGTCGTGGGCACAAGAGCAAGTGATGTCGTTGCGCACGTAGACGCAACATCCAACTCTGGATTGAAATTTAGGATAGAGATAGTAGGAGGGAACAGAGTAGAGATTGCTGTCAGTAGCCTCAGAAACCTGTGTTTCGATGAGGAAGAGAAGGTGAGGTTTAGAGGAGAGATAGTGTTCCAGAGAATGAAAATTAGAACGAAGACCACGAATGTTGCAGAAATTGATAAGGAGAAGGTTCGAGGAGTTATCAGGACACCTCTCAATTCGGCAGCCAGAAGGGGAGTCCTCCCTGGGGGAATTTATGGTCCCCCCCCCAGGCGGGGACTCCGAGGCAGTGTTGTTTTTCATCATTTTGAATTTTGAATTTTGGGAAAAGGTGTGTGTGTTGTGTGAATGTAGTATGGTGTAAAAAGAGAGAGGAACTGTCTTTAGAGAGAATGCTGAACTGCTCTCTGGTGTTGATGAGACAAAAGGGAAACGGTTAGTGAGGACATGGGAAGGGTCTTTGAAGGGCTTCAGCACCCTCCTCGCTTCCCATATATCCTCACCGGGAGTAGTTCACGCCCGTTCGGTAGGTGTCTTCCTACCTCCGGATGTGTGTGTGTGTGTGTGTGTGTGTGTGTGTGTGTGTGTGTGTGTGTGTGTGTGTGTGTGTGTGTGTGTGTTTTTATGCATGTGTTCCTACTTTTTTTCCATTCTGTGTTTGTGTAATTTATTGCATGATTTTTTCATAAATGTAAATTTTTTCTGTTTTTCCAGTAATTTTTTTCCATATTTTTTTCGTCTGTTTGATCGTGTTTCGTGTTAATTCTTGTTTATGTACCTGTTTGCCTGTTTTATTAGTGTGCTTTTCGTGTCTTTTCCTTTTTCCATGTTCGAATACCTGTCTGCCTTCTTACATTTATGAATATATATATTTCTTTACGACAAAGGAGACAGCTCAAGGGCACAAAAAAGGAAACAATAATAAAAAAAGCCCGCTACTCGCTGTTCCTAAAAAAAATTAAAAGAGGTGGCCGAAAGAGAGGTCAATTTCGGGAGGAGAGGTGTCCTGATACCCTCCTCTTGAAAGAGTTCAAGTCGTAGGCAGGAGGAAATACAGATGAAGGAAGATTGTTCCAGAGTTTACCAGCGTGAAGGATGAAAGAGTGAAGATGCTGTTTAACTCTTGCGTAAGGGATTTGGACAGTAATGGGATGAGCTTGAGTAGAAAGTCGTGTGTGGCGAGGCCGCGGGAGGAGGGGAGGCATGTAGTTAGCATGTTCAGAAGAGCAGTCAGCATGAAAATATCGATAGAAGATAGAAAGAGAGGCAACATGGCGGCGAAATTTAAGAGGTAGAAGACTATTAGTATGAGGAGGAGAGCTGATGAGACGAAGAGCCTTAGACTCCACTCTGTCCAAGAGAGCTGTGTGAGTGGAGCCCCCCCACACGTGAGATGTATACTCCATACGAGGACGGAAAAGGCTCCTCTATATGGAAAACATCTGTTCGGGGAAGAAGAACTGGCGGAGACGATACAGAACGCCCAACCTCGAGGAAGCTGATTTAGTAAGAGATGTGATGTGAAGTTTCCACTTGAGATTTCGAGCTAAAGATAGACCGAGGATATTTGGTGTTGAAGAAGGTGACAGCTGAGTGTTGTCGAAGAATAGGGGATTGGTGTTTGGAAGATTGTGTCGAGTTGATAGGTGGAGAAAATGGGTTTTTGAGGCATTGGAGGACACAAGGTTCCTTTTACCCCAATCGGAAATGATAGCAAGGTCTAAGGTCAAGCGTTCTGCAGCCTCCAGTCTGGAGTCTTGTAACCCCTGTTGAGAGGGTCTTCTGTTGAAAGAAGTTGAATAATGCGTATGAGTGGATAGGACAGTTTGTTATGGAAAGAAGATCATTGATGAATGACAGGAAGAGAGTGGTTGATAGGACAGAACCCTGTGGAACACCACTGTTGATAAGTTTAGGGGAAGAACTGTGACCGTCTACCACAGCTGAGATAGAGCGGCAGGAAAGGAAACTGAAGATAAAGGAACAGAGAGAAGGATGGAATCCGAAAGAGGGCAGTTTAGAGAGCAAAGACTTGTGCCAAACTCTATCGAAAGCTTCCGATATGTCTAGAGCAAGAGAGAAAGTTCCACCGAAACGGCTAAGAGAGGATGACCAAGAGTCAGTTAAGAAAGCAAGAAGATCCCCAGTAGAACAGAGACAAGCCAGTCCTCGTCGACAGACCGACTTGGTCGGCTAGATTTCGATCGCCGATAGAGTCGGTCTGTCGGCTCCCTGCTACGGGCCGCCTTTGGCAAATGCCCGAGCTCCCTCGTGCAAGAGTGAGCAATCCTCCCCCCCCCAGTAGAACGCCCCTTGCGGAACCCATACTGGCGATCAGATAGGTTATTATTATTATTATTATTATTATTATTATTATTATTATTAGTAGTAGTAGTAGTAGTAGTAGTAGTAGTAGTAGTAGTAATAGTAATAGTAGTTGTAGTAGTAGTGTTGTTATTATTATTATCATTATAATTAGTAGGCTAGTAGTTGTGTTCACAGGAATGATACCCGCCCATATCTCAGTGAATCTTTGAAAGGGCGCAATTTAGGTCCAAAGGGGACGCCCCCTAGATCCGCTACTGCATATGAGAATCTAGGGAACTAAATATTATAGCCTACCTTTTGAAATTTTGTGAGAAATGTTGTGCAGTACAACTGTTGATACAACAAACATTATGGGTTGTTGTTTAGGGTAAAATAATCTTGTACTTATTTTTTGGAAACACTTTTCGGTCTCATCATGTATCATAGCTACATTATGATCTGCATGCATGGGAACATAGTTTTTCGAAAATAACATTTGAGGAAAAAGTCCGCCGTGGATTAAAAATGCATCTATGGTCATATATATATATATATATATATATATATATATATATATATATATATATATATATATATATATATATTATATATATATATATATATATATATATATATATATATATATATATATATTAGTACCTTTGTTATCATATGAAAATTTCAACCTGATCAGATGAAATGAAAAATTAAGAATATTGTTTTTCGTAATTTTTATGAATATTTTGAATTAGTTTCTCTCAGCCATTTTTTTACTGATTTCCTTGTGACACGCACATCTGATAATTCATTGTTATTCTAACAGATGGTCAAGATGTTTTCTTGAAGACTAGTTTTGTTAATCTGTAATTTTTTTTTTTTAATTGTTTTTGGAGAATTTTCCCATATATCAAAACTATGCCGTTTAAAAAATAAACATCTTGTAGAATATTAGTACGATATATGATCTTGTATGTCCTAAAGTTTCATGAAAGTCGTGCAGAAAATAAAAGCAAACAAATATTTTTATGTTCATTTTGTACTAGTTTTGAGAAAAACGCGATTAAAGTTTTGCCAAAGTTCTTGGGCCCAGTGTAGGTACTATACTGTCAATGCTACTTTGATATGAATTTCATGGGATCAGTAATCACATATCAGTGAGTGCATAAAAGGATCAGGCACCTTGTCCCCCTTATAAAGGTATTAATCGCTCAAAGGTGAGGGTGTCAGGGCGCGCCACGCCCCTCATTGTTGCAAGGTTCGATCAGTACTCTCCAGATGCATAGCTATCGGTTGGAAGTCCTTTGTCTGCCTTCCTCTTCTTCTCTATTGTCGTCTTCGGTGTAATTCTTGTCTTTTCTCTCATTTATAATTTTTTTTATATGTATTCATTTGTCCCAAACTTTTTTTGTGAGCAGGTTGCGCTTTTCATATCCAAATTTTTTATTTTACTTGCCAGCCTATAGCGCCGGTAGGCTCTCTTGAAGGGTCTAGATGGTATTCGGCCCCAGCCCGTTATGGCGCAGGCATGTGTTTTATTAGTGGCGCCATCTTTTCTTGGCTCATGCTGCCCCGGAGCTCGTTCTTGATTCACTTGGACGGTTTCCTCTAGAGTCCGGGTTGATGGGTGGTCTTCAGGACAGCATGTGGGTAGTTTCAAGCCACACGGCTGTGACTGAAAAATTCCAGGTGGTAGCGGCGTATTCGAGCCCGCGTCATCCATCACGCAATGAATGCGGGGCACGCACGCTAACCACTCAGCCACCGCCTACCCAAATTATGTTCTAAAACTGTTACATGGGTTACAAACTTCAGCCTGAAGATTGTTGCATGTTTGATTTTTCAACATTTATTCCATACTTTGGCATGCCAGCTAATGCGCCGCAATCAGCGTGCCACGCCCACGCAGTAGCCATTTAAATCTCCTCGCTATTGACATTTAAATGTATATTTGACCGAAAAAAGATCTACCAAACGAAAACCAAAGGAGAGGATGTTGCCATAGACCATGTAACTCAATTTCGTATTTTTTGAAAATTATTTTCGTATTTTCAGGGAGGACTCTTCCCTTAAACAATACGTCGAAAAAGGCTGGTATTTTGGGGGAGTATGTTTGAGACCCAGACCTGATTAGTAAAAATATGCTTACGTGCCAAATGTGGATAATTACGGCACTTGTTGGAGTAACTTTACGGTAAACCTCGATAAAACACACGGGCACAGGTAGCGAGGCTAGGCGTGTCATCATATTATTTTGCAACTCCTCACAATCATGTCGAGACGTCGACGTGACGTCTAACTATGAAGTAGTATTTATCACTGTCCCAAACGGCAGTTCTGTCGTTTTGCTTCACACACACACACACACACACACACACACACACACACACACCTGCATATTTAACATAGAACAGTGATTCTTAGTCATGTTATCACCGCGCCGCTCTGGTAGGCTATTTGGTTCACCCCTGCACGCCCCCCAGTACTTGGTTTATCCCTCAAATAGCTACATGATCATTCCATCCACATATCCTGGCATTTTTTCCTCAACGCCCCCTCTCATCTTTTATCAAACTGATAATATCATAAAATATAACTGGAAAAGTAGCATTTTGTCGCAGACTTTTTTTGCAAGAATTCTTTAGTGGCAAAATGGTTAAGAACCATTGCTTCTTGTTACATGCATATACCATGTAGTACTAATGGTAGTATTTTCCATGCAGAGGATAAGTATTTTCCTTAGAGTAAAACTTTTTCGCAAATATTTTCATATGAGCATCAACTCCATGTGTAGGGCTGAAATATTGTTACAGTGTGTGTGTGTGTGTGTGTGTGTGTGTGTGTGTGTGTGTGTGTGTGTGTGTGTGTGTGTGTGTGTGTGTGTGAAAGGCAGAAAGACAAAACAAAGAGACTAATACGACAAGGTTAAACGTCGACGTCTCGACATGATTGAGAGGAGGTGCAAATTAATAAGATGACACGCCTGGCCTCGCTACCTGTGCCCGTATGTCTTAGCGAAGTTTGCCCTAAAGTTACTCCTACAAGTGGCGTAATCATCCGCATTTGGCACGTAGGTATTTTTTGCCAATCAGGTCCGGGTCTCAAACATCCTCCCCCAAAATACCAGCATTTATCGACGTTTTGTTTAAATGTTACTTTCGAAAAATCCCCTGAAAAAAATAGTGGTCTTCTCATCACACTGCAGCCATCAGAATAATACATACTTGAGAAATGTGATGCCTTTCTTTCTTTGAATTCTTGTCGCACTTATTATTACAGCTATCCAGGAAACACTATTACGTATATATTACGTAGTATAAAGGTAATGGTTTTGTAACTTTTACGTAGCCAAGATACAGTTATTACGAAAATGTGTGGACTCCCAGGTACGTCCTCAAAACGCATTTCACTACGTAACTCACGACCTTTCTGCAGCCTTATGAAAACGTACCATTAACACGTTTTTATGACTACTTCTACTACCTTTTTACCACGTCCTCATCACCTTTTAACAACCCATTTACTACGTATCAATTACGTTTTTGCTACGTTATTGCTGCCCTGAGCGTGCATAGAGCCACGACCTTCCTGCTACGTACCATTAGCTTTCTACAACGGTTCGTGCAACAGCTCCTTCCAGTACCTGTAGCCGGTGTGTCATAACTTATTTTCCTTTACTGCTTCAGTCACATAACCATATTATTTATCTATTTTTTATGCATATTATCACCAGTGAAAATCAATGGTAGTTCACTTGTAGATTAGCTGAGCCTTAAAATCTAAGTAAAGGGATTCAAACTGCAATCTTACCTACATTTTTTTTCTAATCACTAAGCTTCTATGGAGTTCAGGTATCAAATAGGGATTCTACTTTCATCAAAATAACTTTCTTATTGTATGGACAGAATAAGTGGCTTAACTAGCAAACTATATTATCCTATCTGCTCTCTGAAAATAAATCCGCCTTGTCAATAATTTGCACTCTGACATGATCCAAGTAAATATGTTATATTGTAATTGCATATACTGATTTTCAAAAGAGAAAGGAGAAAAGCATGAATAGAATATCAGCTCACCACATCTCATTCTATCTTTGTTCATTTGCTGGTTAAGACCAACTTAGATTTTAAGGCTCAGGTGATCTTCTAGTAAAGAGCTATTGATTTTCATTGTTGATTATATGGATAAAAAAAGAGGTAAAGAATATGGTTGCGACTGGAGCAGTAAAGGAAAATAAGAGTTGTGACACACAGGTTACAGGTACTGGAAGGAGCTGCTGCACGAACCATTGTTCTAGCAACGGGCGGCCGTTCGACACAAGCTTGTGATTGATGATTGATTGATAGTTTATTGTCGCAAGTAAACGACATTAGAGAAGTGAGAAACATGCCATCCCAACCCTAGTAATACATGGGGAGTTGCGTTCGTGTGTGCGTGTCGGCGTGTGTCAACGGGAGCGAGTCTCTAGGGCCGGCGGCGGCGGCTACACATGCTCGTTTTGAATGAAGAATTATGGTACATACAATACTTATTTTGGCATTACCATGAGGTGATAACTGTGTCTCGTACATTATAACATTTGTTTATTTCTTTTACTTTGGCCAGACAATTCTTATAGCTAATAAAGAAAAAAAAACATACGTCCTTGAGTGAATGACGGTAACTGCTGGGTCGCTGAGTCTGTCAGACGTCACTCACGCCAGCTTGCCTCAGGCCTCCAGTCCGTCCCTACACTACGCCCCACTGACTTTTTCCCCTTCCTTTTGAACATTCTAATTGCCTCTGTTTTACCATCGAGGATAAAGAAATACTGGAAAAGAAGTAATAACAGTTCAAGTGACGGAGAGGGGCGAAGAAAAGAAAGAATAGACGAAGTACTGGCCATTCTTCCCCCCACCCCCCGACTCCCAGCTTCCAAATGATTTTATTATTGTTGTCGAGGAAGTAGCCTAATAGTAAAACATAAAACTAGGTGGCTACTCTACGGTTTCAGAGCTGGTTATCTTTCCGCTTTTTTCTCTCCATAATGGAAAAAAGAAGATAATTTATATGATTAGTTAACTAGACAACTTCTTGGTACGATTTTGATGGGGTGTTTTTTTTTTCTTGAATGCCAAAACGAGGATATAGAAATGGAAATGCAAGTTGACTGATTGATTGTGTCTTATTCTCCGTCTTTCCTGCCCTGGTTATTTAGGTATTTATTTATTATCACGATGTAACGAATCGTTCTTCTAAGGGTATTTGCAATGTCTGTCGTGTAATATTTGTGATTCTTATCTCCGCATAAAAGCTCGCAGTCCCCGCCGCGCCGCCCCAGCAATGGATAAAATTGTTTCTGGTCAACCTATTTCCACCCCCTTGACGTATCAGAAACTTACTAATTAAAAAAAAGGTAATTCAAAGGCTCTCCACCATGGATGTGTCCGTGTGGGTCTTACTCATGTGGCAGAAATTCTTTCTCTCTCTCTCTCTCTCTCTCTCTCTCTCTCTCTCTCTCTCTCTCTCTCTCTCTCTCTCTCTCTCTCTGACACACTGACGAGCGACAGAGCGAGGTAGCTACATACATGATGCGTGTGTACGACATTTGTTTGCCGAGTGAAGATGTCTCATTCTCCTCCAAGAGAGAGAGAGAGAGAGAGAGAGAGAGAGAGAGAGAGAGAGAGAGAGAGAGAGAGTTACCTCCGTTTTTTTTATACTCTTTCTTTTTACTTGCCAGTAGCTTCTTTTCACTCATTATTCACTATTGTTTTACACTATTGATTCGGTACCAGTACTTAGTGTTCATGAGCGTTATCATTGTTCAGATAAATGAGTACGATGCTAGGTGTTAGAAGCGCGAAAATTTGAAAACGTCGGAGCTTATTGGGTTAAATCGTAGACTTTGGGTGTGTCTCCCCGGAAGCAATCTTTAATGCTTTATTGCTTTATTATTGTGAAACGGTGCCGGAATAAATATTTAGAGGCTTCGAAAACGTTGTCGTGGAACATAACCCCCTATAATTAATGGGATGATAGGTTTGATATATGCGAATTCACATTATGCGAGCTTTTTGCAGAACGTAATCCTCGCATATAACGAATACCTGTAGCAGTCACCGCTCAAATTCCGTGTTCCTTCCCCTCAGTGACAAGAAAATGGGGTGCTGCAAAGAGAGACTAAGATTCTCAGTGTTTTCATGTAATGTTCATCGTCACTGTGTCTGCCACTGTGTCTGCGTCTTCATCGTTAACTTTCCTTGTATTCGTTTACCTTTGACTGTCCGTCCACGTTCTCTTGTCGTCCACTCGTACACATTGTTATACACATACACCCACACTTAAATGTTAACCTACACAAACAACATTCACACACACGCATACACAAACAAACACCTATCCTATGTGTTGTCCTTGTCGTAATGACCTTTGTGATTTTTGTCCAATAAAGTAACCCTGGCGGATATGACTTTCTCTATCCGTGAACCGATTAGCACTTAGAACACTCGCTATCACCAACATACCTGGTGTATATAATCTTCAAATTTAATCTTTTAATACATTAGGAAGCAGAGTATACAATTTTTGTATAGAAAAAAATTACTGAGATTAAAAATTTATATAATCATATGCTGGAGCATGCTAGGACAATGAAGTGTAAAATTGACAGCAAAATTATAAAATCCAATAATTTTTTTTCTACTGAATCGCTAGATCCCAAAATATGAGTCATGAGGAAACAAAACTAGGTATTCCTTTTTCTCATAAAAGAAGAAATACATAAACACAATTATAGTTTGAATCATATATGAAAAAAGATATACTTTCCTCTGAAATCAAAATAATTTCATCAAACAAACTTATTCCAGTAGGTAATTGCCCTAATACATTAGGGACTAGATTAACAATGCCTAGGGACTATAGCGGATCTCCAAGATCCTATTAGAAAGTTGTGTGTAATGCAGTGGTTCCCAAACTGGGGAGGCATGAGCTGGATACAGGGGGCTGGATATATATATATATATATATATATATATATATATATATATATATATATATATATATATATATATATATATATATATATATATATATATATAGATATATATATAAACAAAGGATAGTGGGGCATGAGGATTCCTAGAAATCAATAGAGGCATCATGTAAAAAGTTTTGGAACCACTGGTGTGACGGAAGACATAAAGATATGAACACTCCGAAACAGTGTATTTTTTAAGGAAATTTCACTGGGCGACATGACTTGAATATCCCAAACCCAAAGCTAAAATCAATGTATATAAATGATAAGGAGTTTAATAAACTAAGTTATATAAATATTAATATCAATGATCGAGGAATTTAATTCGAACTTTGCACGCTGTAATGTAATATCTTGTGTAATGTAATGCATCATTTTCTTTCAAAGAAATACAATAAACCAAGAATACACATTAACAAAACCTATGTGGAGGTACCTCGTGGTCCTATCAGTACCAAATTAACACATGTATTTATAGTTTTATACTGGAAATAATATACTTTTCTGGTAAATTACTCCATATCACAAAATAGCAAAATATGCAATATAGAAAATAAAAGATTATTTAATTCACATGTGTATCAAAAGAAAGAAAATATGCAAATTAATTGCCACAAACGTTTTTTTTTCAGAAACTCAAAAAAAAAAGTTTAAATAAGAAGCAGCATGATCAAGAAACAAATAAAGACATTAAACTGAACTCTCCTTGGCAAAGAACTTCTTTATACAATGCCTATCTTGATATAATTCTTTGTCTGGAACTTTGTATCTGCGCGGTTTTTTCTGGAGAAACTTTGCTACAGCGGGTCTAGGTTCAAAGTGTGCTGTCCCACTACTGTTAAGGGCAATATACATCCGACTATTGATGGCCTCTCTTGAGTAGCTGGATTGTTTAGGGCCTTTGATAATAGTATGGCATGAGACAGCTCGTTCAGGACCAATACTGTGAGGGGTTAGTGAGACATACGCTTGAACTAGTTTGGAAAACACAGTTCCGGATTGGGAGATTTTTAACATGTGGCAGAGTTTCCCTGTTCCGTCTGTAATGTTACCAGGAACAGGAAGGTTTTCAGAGGAAAAATGTCCAAGAACTTCATCAGAGAATTCAGTAATGCAATCTATTCCAAAAAGACCTTCTACAACCTTTCTTGTTGAGTTAATCATTTGTGCAGCTGTTTTTCCTTCGAGGAATACTTTAATTTGTTTTACTATGTCCTCTTGATCCAGGTCAAGTCTTTGAGACAAATATTCCTTTGCACTTAAGACAATTTCAGTTCTAACACATGATGTACTCCTCCTTGTTGAAACACAGTGATTGTGAGAGATTCTTCTTCCACTTTCACTTGTTGAAGCTTCATGCTTTTCCCTCAGCTTTTCTTTCATACCTCCTGGATATGGACCAGCTTCCATTAATGTCACAGATGCAAGAGCAGCAGCTTTAGATACTTCAATATCACAGAGCGTGGCCATAGATTTCTGACTATCTTTTTGTAGCTTTTCAAACAGGCGAAGGAGATCAAGCATCAGTGCTGAATAAAACTCTTGGTCGCCACCTTCTTTCCAGAGTTTCAGGAAGCCATTTACTGTTGCTTTTTCATTTCGGGTGCTAATTTTTTATGTGGATACAGAATTTCAGTGTGCCCGTATGGACGGCAAATTCTTCCAAACTGATTCACACAGATTTAAAAGATGCTCGACAAATCTGACCTCAAAGTGCTCAGGAAACCTAAAAAAAGCAAAGCCTGATTCTGCAACAATTTTCTTAAGCTCATCTGTTCGAACTGCAGAAGCTCTGTAATAAGATGCTACAGCTTTGATATTTGTTCTCCAATGTTTGATCTCAGTCACTGATGCCTCTGAATCAGAAAATGCTAGATCTGATAGATGTACCACACACCATACACAAAGAAGATCTCTACCTAGATATTCATTTAGCTTGGCCCATAACCCAGACTTCCTTCCGATATTTGCACTTTCGCCATCTGTAGTCAATCCGGTCAGCTTCTTCTTTGCCACCTCGCCAATACCCAGGTATTTGAAATTAGTCAGTACAGCATCCATTAATCCTTCAGCCTCACGTTTTTCGGAATGACTTTCACCTAGGAAAATGTTCTTCATGTTCTTTTCCCTCCCCACAAAACGATCAGTAATAAATTTGTTATCAACTGAATATTCATCAACAGAACCATCAACTTGTAGTGAAAAGCAGCCAGAATCAATTATTTTTTGAACAGTAGCTTCCATAACTACTTCAGCAACAGTGTCAAGCATCTCTCGATACACATTTGGATCTCGATAATGAAATGCAGATGCCGGTGGCTGAAAATCACAAAAGGATGCATCTAGCCTATATTCACGGTATACAGAGATCTGGTTGCTAGAATGCATTTTTGCCAGTGATCGGCTAGGCCATGAATTCGCAGATAATGTAATTTGCTTGCTGTCATTATGCACATCAACTGCTAACTCGATTAACTGGGATACAGTTTCAGCTTCATGTGACTTCATGTTATTTACCCATGGGTGTTCATCAGACTGACTTAACTAGAGTTTTGGGGTCTCCTCTGCACAAACTGCAGCTTTGTGGACGTCACTCTTCAGATGATCAATAATTCTCTTCAGTTCCCTTTAGCCATCTGATCTCAAACCATCAGCCATTGGCACTTGTCCATTGCGTGCATACTTCTTTGCCTCTGAAATATGATTGTACCACACTGTGCATTTTAAACCTTGTCGCCTTCCAAATCGCGTTTTCTCTAGTACATTAGGATATGAGGAAAGTAGCCAAAAAAAAATCAACCTTGCATCCTTTATACCACTCAGTCTCTGTACACTCCTCCTCCTGTGTGAGAATATCACATCTAGATGAAGTTTCTGTAACTCCTGTTATTTTCGTTGTTGGGCATGCTGGCGTTATATCACGGCTGCCCTCTTTACCACCACATCTCTGTGTAAAATTGTCAGACCCAGTTAACGGGGTCACTAAATCTCTAGAAGGTGTCTCATCAGAACTGAGAGATATTGATCCAGCTGGTCTTTTTTTTGCTGCAGCTGGAACACTGAAATAATCTGTGATACGTTTAGCCATGCTTGAGACTTGAGTCTTGACTCTTGAGTTATTTTAATTACTGAAAAGTGAAAGATATAAATGAATAATATTTTGTGATAATCTACTACCAAACTCGAAATATAATTTCACATAATAATAATAATAATAATAAATATAATAATAATAATAATAATAATAATAATAATAATAATAATAATAATAATAATAATAATAATAATAATAATAATAATAATAATAATAATAATAATAATAATAATAATAACAACATCAACATCAGCCCTATCTTATACTTCTAAGTCACACTGAGGCAAATAAATTGATGAAATGGTCCTTTAAATATGTGCTTAATCAATAATCATATTAAATATTAACGGATCTAGACTTAGTGAGGCGCCTTTTTATTAAACTACACCAGCTGACCCGGGTCCATGATGGGGTATAAGGACTTACTAGGCTGTTTTCCATATGTCTGGCTACATAAACAATATGGGAGGAAGGCCTAGATATAACACAGGACCCAGGAGCCCTTTTCTCTCATATACTGGCAAGAGCACGTTACAGCCGGCGGCAGGGGACACGCCCTCCCACTTCTCCCAACTCTCACCGTCATTCCTATACAAAAAAAAAAAAAAAAAAACCTTTACGACACACCACAGCACTCCCTCCTATGTGTAATACTCCCAAGCAGATTGTGAGGCTCTAAGCCAGGGGTTCTTAACCAGGGGTATCCATACCCCTTACGGGCCTTACCCCTTACGGATCTGGGAAGTGACTGTTTGGGGTATGTTACTCGACCTCTGGCAGACAAGTTATAGGACTTTTGATGAAAATTATTTTGACAGGCAAGTTAAGAGGCTATAGGATCATACTGGGCAATCCAGTGGGGTTCTGAAACGGTTCAAACCTTCAGAAGATTGAGAACCCCTGCTCTATGCTGTAGCTAAATTCGGCACTGATATTAAAAGTAACAAAATGTTTTCCTACCTCTCGGGACAACCACAGTCAGAAGGACTTTAAAAACAAACAAGTAACATTCGTATCTGCTGTACATAGCTACATGATGAAAAACTTCCACCATTATATGCTTGGCTGTTTATTTCATCATATATGTATTATTATTATTTTGATAATTTATTATGTTATAATAAACTATCATACTCACTCTATGTAAAAACACTGAAATCAGTAAGGGAGAAAATTTCAGTATTAACGAATTTTCAAATGAAAGAAAACGGAGATAGAAGGCCAATGCAAGAGCTGTCTTAAATTTACAAAAATTTCCTCATAAAGTTTGAGGATTTGATATGGTCGCCCAGTACTTAAAAAATCGCTTTACTGGGCGACCATTTTTCATCACTGGGCGACCAAATGGTCGCCCAGTTATAATGTTAAAAAATGCACTGCTCCGAAAGGAGAAACAAATAACCATTTTTATCAATTAATGTGAAATTACAGAGACAAGTGAGAACTAATCTTTTTTTTTTTTAAACTTATAACTATGAGACATTCATTTTTTTCCTATTAAGCTCAAAGAAAGGATCCAGGATAGCAATGCACTTGAACCAGGCCTTTAGAGAAAGTTATCAAAACTTAATGGCGGAACCAAATCATTTACTGAATGGAAAGGTACTGATGAATAGTAATCATGTATATTTGAGATGGTCACAACTCATTTTTTTAAGTGCTTAACTTTTTTTTTTCACTTAATGATAATGCCCAAATGAATACATAATAAATAAATTGAAAACTAAAAACTAGCACCAAATTAAGCTAAAGACTACCCACATGCTGTCCTGAAGACCACAAATCAACCCGGACTCTAGAGGAAACCGTCCAAGTGAATCATGAATGAGCTCCGGGGGGCAGCATGAGCCAAGAGAAGATGGCGCCACTAAAAACCACTTGCCTGTGCCATGACGGGCTGGGCCCGACTACCATCCAGGCCCCTCAAGAAAGTCTACCGACGCTATAGGCTGGCACGAAAAAAAAAAAATCTTTTTAGGAACCAGATGTACTCTATATTATTCTGAACACACAGGCCGACAACAATCACTGATCCAGCACTGTTGGGCCCGGCAACTTAATAGGGGATATGTTGCTGGATTACAGGTTTGCCTTATCCTGCCCTCTATATCCTATAACACATAGAAATCATAAAAGATTGTATGTAGAAATTAAAGTAATAACTAAAGAATAGAAAATTAATTGGAAAATGGACATAATTATCAGTTTTTTATATAAATAGTGTCAAATGATGAAAAAATATATTATGAAAAGATATGTAGAAGGATATTGTTGCTGGAAATTTGCAGTTCAGTACAGAGCAAAATTCCAAAAAAGTAAATAATTAAATAAACTTTACATTTCAATGAACACTGTTGGACTGGTGGACAGTCTGTACTAAATTATATCTAGTTTTTATTCTGACAACACTTTGTGCAAAACTCCAAATTTGGAGAAAACATCATCCAACTTCTGAACGCTATGATGCCACAATTTCATGATCTTTAATACAACTAGAGTAAATATTTATTTACTTGCCACTTCCTTTTATCAGTATATTTCTTCCATTTGAAAGATTTTTAGTTAATTTGGGTGTTTTGATACCTCATTTGTTGTGCAAATGAATAATAACCACACTATGACTTGACATGAGGGTGGATTGTTTCACTCACTTGCTGATATCTCTTTCCCCACTTAACCCAGTACTCCTGTGTTGGCATATACATTTTCTACTAACCTTCAAACCTCCCAAGAAAACACAGGAAGGAGTGTAGAGGTCAAAGCAACAGCAAATCTTTCCATTAGTCCTGTTTCCTTTATTTGTTGTTTTCTTCTTCCATTTGATATATTTTAAGCTCTTTAGTGTTTTGAGGTATAATTTCTTGTACAAATGAATAATAACTATAATATGACCATGTCCATTGGGTCAAGAATGGTATAATTCATGTGCCAATATCTCGTTCTTTACTTAATCAACTATGACATACTATTCTGTTGTCATATATATATATATATATATATATATATATATATATATATATATATATATATATATATATATATATATATATATATATGGCGCCACTATAAACACTCGCCTGCGCCAGAACAGGCCGACCATCAGGCCCCACCTGGAAGAAGCCTTGGGCCGACCATCAGGCCCCACCAGGAAGATGCCTACCGGACGTAAATAAAAAAATATATATATATATATATATATATATATATATATATATATATATATATATATATATATATATATATATATATATATATATATATATATATATATATATATATATATATATATATATATATATATATATATATATATATATATATATATATATATATATATATATATATATATATATATATATATATATATATATATTACCTTTAAACTATAGGAAAGAGTATAGAGATAAAACTCAACTGTGAAATCAGCAATGAAATGTGTGTGGGAACCTTATCCTCCACGGGCAACTTAAACCCGTGGCTCACCACCAAATCTTCTCTGCTGCCACTGACAACAACGGTGTAGTACAAAGCCTATCACGCATATTTCTTGTAAATAATCAACATAGCAAATCTAATTAAACTAAATTTATCCTAATCTGATCTATCCTAAACTAACCTACCTACCTAACGAACCTAACCTAATCTACCTATGACAAATATATGTTTGACATTGTAATATTGATTATTATTCATTTGCGACGGAAATGAAGTACAAAATCATGCAATTCACTACATTTATCACCAGAAAAACATGAACCACATAAGAAAATCGTTGGTTGGGTGAAACTGTAACTTGTCCAAATGGTTTGCTAAGCAATGCGGTAACCCACAGGTCTACGTTGCCATAGGCGACGTAAACCCGTGGCTCACCACTTCATCGCTGCCGAACAGTGCAAAGACCACGTACCACATGTATAAAAGATCAAACTTAACTAACCTGACCCTAACTATATTTCACTTTGAACAGCCTACACATGGCATGGCGGCCATTCAGTCAATTGGCAGGGGAGTCAAGATTGCCACGGTAATAATGGTTACTATTAATCATTTGCACAACAAATAATTTATCTAAACACTCATATGACCCCCTCAAAGAAAATGAGATGGAAGAATAAAAACAAAACCTGGGAATGGCAATAAAATAAATAAATACCATGTAGAGCTGAGCAGCAGAACTAATATCAGCACAGCTTGCCATCAACTCACGCCCAACTTCTCTCTGATCTTCTCATTTAGCTGTCCAGCACATCCCAAACTCCCCTTCACCTTGACCCATCCTCATTGTCTGATAACATTTCCGGGCCATTTTACTTTCTTATGTGCTTTTACACTAGAATATTACCGAGCCTCTGTGGTCAGCGTGCCTGGCTACTACTCCGCGCCCCCGGGTTCTACCCCGGCCCGGGCAGTCGGCGTGCAGCACACCCGGTTGTTCATTCTCCCTTTCGGGGTCGTCGATAAATGGGTACCTGGGAAAACCTTGTGAGGATAAACTATGGTAACCCGAATGTCACACTGACCTTGTGTCCCGGGGTGATGGGCTCCCTCCCACCACAGGCTCAAGGGCCAATATCACGGAGATGAACACCGAGGCCACGCACTGCCACAGCGTATGCCCCCAACTTTACCTTCTTCTTCTTCTTGGGTGTTTTATGGGGCTAGTTAGGCTGTGGGATCACAGCCTCCAGAGTCCCGTCAAGCTGAGTCCGGCTGTTTTTCAAACTAATCTGATGATGTGATGATGACGATGTCAACGTCCCGCTTTTCTAACGGGTTGACAATCAAATTCAAATAACAAAACTGAAAATTATATTGCGAAAGTGTATTGTAGTGAGAAGAGACAGATAATAATAAGCAGTGTGTGTAAATAAGCAGAGGGGAGGACCAAGAAGAGGAGGATTTACGAAGCGATATAAGGCGACACAAGTCAAAATAAGAAGACATAAGGGTGGAGGTGGTTTATATAATGATTCAATGTGTCTCCTGATGACATTTCACATCATCCACCTGCATGATGGAACCGCATTATTCGGCATATGATATACTACAAACTTTCCCAACGTTTCCAAAATGATACCTTATCAAAATTTAAGATTATTTATGTAGTGTATTTGCTGGAGAGAGAGAGAGAGAGAGAGAGAGAGAGAGAGAGAGAGAGAGAGAGAGAGAGAGAGAGAGAGAGAGAGAGAGAGAGAGAGAGAGAGAGAGAGAGAGAGAGAGAGAGAGAGAGAGAGAGAGAGAGAGAGAGAGAGAGAGAGAATGACGGTTAATGTCATATTAACGTTATGTTCACATATCTTGAACTAACCTATAATACTTATTCACTATGTATATACAACGTTTTCAACTTTTCAAGCATCAAATGCAGCGCTTATTTTCACGATGTTATAAATACGGGAGCATGACGTAAAACCATTACGTAGTGTATTCGTAGATGTAACACGATCGAATTACAGTAACGTTCAAAGAGACTATATACCAAGAGACAGTGGTATGTAGTAATTCCTCGGGCGTGCGCAAGTAGCGCCATCTATTGGGGTCCACCAAAAACGTCACTTTTCAGGGGTAGCTTTACTATTTTTGAAGTACCTGCCACAGCACCCTATCCAGCCTTTACTTGTTTTTTTCATTATTGTAAAATGATTTACTAATGGAGTAAAGAAAAATGAATTTGTTTTTATGTTTTATTAGGTATTATCTATACTATATCAATTTGTTATTTTAGGAAAAATATGGTGTAGAAAGCATTTGCTAATATATATATATATATATATATATATATATATATATATATATATATATATATATATATATATATATATATATATATATATATATATATATATATATATATATATATATATATATATATATATATATATATATATATATATATATATATATATATATATATATATATATATATGTGTGTGTGTGTGTGTGTAGCAAACATATCCAGTGCTTTAAATACAAGCAAAGCATACAACATTCTATGCATGCTAGATTACTATAATGCCTTTGCAACTGTGGTAACCCGGATGTCACACTGGTCCTGTGTACCAGGGTAATGGGTTCCCTAACACCACAGGCTCAAGGCCCAATGTTACGGAGATGCGCACCGAGGCTACACGCTGCTACAGCGTATGCCCCCAACCGTACCTTTACCTTTTGCAAAAATGCTCTTAGCTGAGTAAGAATATCATACTAACTGTACAAGTGCCAGATAATGGCAAGTATTGCATACTGCTTGACAGGGCAGAGAACAAAAGCTTCTAAGCATTACAACTGAAATAAGCAATGGGAGACACTCAAAGCTTGTTAACTGAACATGACCCGATTTATAACAGTTAAAACCAACAATGGTGCGTTATATACAATGAAAACTGTAAAAAAATGTTGCAAGACACATCAATATAAGAGCAAAGCATCATAAAACATGCTGAAATACATGATGGAGGACATCAAGAAGGTAACATATGAGTTGTTTTAAATGGAATGCAATAACTTGGTGGTCCTGGGAGACAGCCGAGCCTGGAGGTGAAAAAGGGATGTAGGACACGGTATGATCTCACAAGCTCTGACCTTGGTGTCAGGGTATGAAGATATTAAGCTCAGTAGACACAACTATGCAGCGGAGGCACATATGATAAAAGTAAATGAGACAAAATAAGGCAACTCATAGTGTAAGAAAATATCAGGAAAGTTATGCTGCAGTATGTGACACACCAAATTACAGGGCAGAGAGTGATATGTGTCATGATTTCATTATTCAGGGATAACTTGGTGGTCCTGTGGAAAATTACCGCGGGAGTCCCCGCCATTTTGATTGAGCGTAAGAGCGTAAGAGCGTAGGAGTACTGTTAGACCTCTCATGGTTACATTTCTTGGAGATCTAACTAACAGCGAGGCCGTAAGGAAGGAGGTGGAGAGAGACGACACCCTGCACGTTTGCAGGAAAACTGTCATTCAGCTGAACGAAAACCGCGTCAGTTTTATCAAGCAGCGTGGCTTGATTTATAGGCAGATTATCTCTCCCTCGGGTGAAAAGAAATTGCAGTTAGTTGTGCCTGCGAGATACAGAGAGGCTGTTCTCAAGTTAGGTCACAGTACTACTCTAGGTGGTCATATGGGAAGAACCAAGACACTCGCTCGCGTACAAGCACATTTTTATTGGCCAGGGATAGGCCAGGAGGTAGCTAGATACGTGAGGTCGTGCGATGTGTGTCAAAAGACTATAGATAGGGGTAGGGTAAAGCCTGCACCCTTACAACCACTGCCCATCATCGATTCTCCCTTTGAAAGAGTAGCGGTAGATTTGGTGGGGCCAATGGAGCCCCGAGCCAGCGATGGCTCCCGGTATATTCTTACGCTTGTAGATTTTGCCACGCGTTGGGCGGAAGCGGTGCCGCTGAAGAATATTGAAACGCAAACTGTGGCTGAAGCTCTCATGACTATATTTTGCCGAGTAGGTATACCCAGACAAATACTGAGTGATCGGGGTACTCAGTTCACCTCAGGGATGATGGAGGAAGTACTACGTCTGCTAGCGTTCAAGGGTTACATATCACACCCTACCATCCCATGGGAATGGACTGTGTGAACGTTTTAACGGCACACTTAAGAAATGCTTAAACGCATGGCTACCGAACAACCCAAGGAATGGCCTAGGTACCTGGCTGGCAGAGAAGCGCCACAGAGCTCCACCAGGTTCTCCCGTTTGAGCTAATGTATGGTAGGTCGATTAGAGGTCCGCTTCAGTTATTGAGAGAGCTGTGGGATGACAATGTATCGGACCCGGAGGTCAAGACCACATACCAGTACGTGTTGGATTTAGGTGACAGGCTGAGAGAGACCTGTAACATTGCTAAGGAGGAGTTACTCAAAGCAAAACAAGTACAGAAAAGTTACTACGACAGGAAGGCAAAGTTGCGTAAGCTCAGTGTAGGAGAACGGTGCCAAGTTTTGCTTCCCACAGCGAGCAACAAGCTGTTAGCTCAGTGGAAGGGACCTTACGAGGTTCAGGAGAAGGTTAATGACCTTAATTATATTCTCCTGGTTGATGGACACCCAAAACGGTTCCATATCAACATGTTGAAACAATACTACCGGCCAGAAGTAGCCGCAGGTTGTTTGCGAGAAAGTGAGTATGATGATGAGAAGGTGAGGTGTCTAGAGTTAGTTAAAGCTCACTATTCTCAACCTCAGACCGTAGATGTGGGAGCGGCAGTAGTAATACAAGATGATGAGGACGGCGAAGCTCCTCTCAGTAACACTTCTAGACAGACAGAGTCAGTGCATGGCGTGACGTTGGGAGGAAAGTTAACCCCAGAGGAGAGGGAACTATTGGCATCGTTGCTAGAGCGTCTGGTGGCAGATTAAGATGATCAAAATGTAGGTGGCTCGGAGACTTTATATTGACTAGTGGCAGTGAGGTGTGGGTGCAGTAAGGTGGCGGGGTACTGGATGCGTGCCTAGTACCGCCGGTATAACGAGGATCAAGCCTCTACCTGTAACCCCTGTAACTACACCTCACCCATCGTGAGTAGTGGGGGGGATTCTGGAGCTGCCCTGTGTAGGCCACCCAGCCTCTTGCAGTTTCCCTATGTTCTTGTGTTCTTATGATCTTGGGACCTTAAGATTCAGATGAGTCGAGGAACCAAGTGACGAAAGTGTTCAGATTAGATGGGTTCAGGAGTCGCCACCCCATGGTGCGATCAGCCAAGATCACTACTCTCAGCCTCAGACCGTAGATGTGGGAGAGTTTTGCGGTATGCTTAAAATTTAAGTCGCATGGTATGGTGCATGGTGTGATAATGTAAGGAAAATTAGGCAGTTAGCCAGGAATTTATACAATAAGTTACACCATTTTTACACCTACCTACCGCTACTCCACATCTACGTATACATACATAACACCACTTACATATTGTGAATAAATGTGGCGAAGTTCGCCAAGCCCGCTCTAAAAGGTACTGGCGCCTCGCTATGGAGTTTTCCCTCTAGTTTGAGTATTAACGTAAATGTTGAGTTTTTTTCACTCACAGGCGAACCGTCAATTACCTGAGCAGAGGTTAACTGACATACACCACAGTATGAGAGGGTGTGTGAAAAGTGTGAGAAAGTACTGTCAGGAACATGTTAATCTGTAGGTGCAGGTGTAGGGCATGTTACCAGTGTTGGCAGCGTATTCACAGTTTAAAAACTTTTCTCTGAAGACAAAAGTTTTCTTAAAGGGGGGGCGAAATGTCATGATTTCATTAATTAGGGAGTGGCCTGTGGAAAATTACCGCGGGAGTTCCCGCCATTTTGATTGAGAGAGCGGGAAGAGTCAAAGATCAGGCGGGAAACAGAAGCTTTTTAAATCATATTCGTTATTACTGCCAACGCTGAGCTATGTGTGGGATGCATGACCCACTGTGACCAAGTGCATGTGTTAGGTTATTAATAAGTAACCTAACACACCTAACATAACATAACATAACATATTGAACTCAATTTGTATGCAGAGATGTGAGGAATGTTATTAAGCTGTAATATTTCCAACACATTAGTTGTGATTAAAGCAACATGGAATACAAAGAAACACAAAGAAAGAAGAAACAACAGCAGACCTGCTGGTCCTTACGAGGCTGTTTGTGACAAGCTACACTAACTATCTAATCAAAGGTGGAAGATGAAGGACAGCAAAGGCGAAGGCTCCTCCCCACCCCCCCCATCCCTCCAGCCTAAGCTGACAGGAAAGGAAAAAGAACCATGCAGCATGGAAAAACTGCATGGAATTTATGTAGGAAAGAGGAAATAACTACCATTACTGCTACCACTAACCAGGCGATAAAAGCGGACAAGGACACCAGTATTCGAAAGAACTTAACGTTATTACGACAATGAGTAATATCTTAGTTGCTGGTTGGATTCAAAATACTTGTCTAATCTATTCTTGAAGGCCGTAACTGTTGTACTATCAACGACATCACAGGGTAGAGAGTTCCAAACATTAACAACTCGATTGAAAAGTGTTTAGCTTCGTGCGACGAGAATCTTTTACCACTTATCTTCAAATTGTGATTTCTTCTTGTTCTATTTGATCGATCAATTGTAAAGTAATCTTCCGCATTAATAGCACTGAATCCTTTAAACATTTTAAACACTTCTATTAGATCGCCTCGCATTCTTCGTTTTGATAGACTGAATAAATTTACTTCTTTAAGCCTTTGTTCATATGATAAATTTCTCAACCAAGGAATCATCTTTGTTACTCTTCGTTGAACCCGTTCCAACTTTTCTGTCATTTCTGTGATAGGGAGACCAAAACTATACACAGTACTCTAGACGGGGGTCGAACCAACGAATTATACAGTTTTAATATTACTTTTTTTCCGATTTATTATTAAAGACTCGTCCGATGAAGCCAACCAATTTGTTTGCAGTTTTAACTACCTCTGAACAATGCTGACCGGGCTTTAAATCGCTTGATATAGTGATTCCAAAATCCTTTTCCTTACTTACTGCAGAAAGTTGTTGGCCATTTATTACGTACCGAACGCGATTGTTATTTTTTCCGATGTGCAACACTTTACATTTGTCTACGTTAAATTTCATTTGCCATTGATTGGCCCAACGTGCAAGTCGATCTAGATCTGATTGTAAAGCTTCTTCGTCGAGTGTCGCAGTTACTTTACTAGCAATTTTTGTGTCATCAGCAAATTTTGATACTTTGCAAGTGAACCCATCATCGATATCATTAACATAAATTAAGAAGAGCATGGGGCCAAGCACTGATCCTTGAGGTACGCCGCTTCTGACATCGAGCCAGTTAGATGTAACACCGTTTAGAACTACTATCTGTTTCCGCTCAGACAGTCATTCCGCAAGCCAATTGTGAATGTTACCCGAGATACCGTGCGCCAATAGTTTGCAGAGCAATCGTTGGTGGGGGACCTTATCAAATGCCTTTTGAAAATCCAGATATATGATATCTACTGATCTGCTTTCATCAAACACCTCAAAAATATAATGAAAAAAATCAAGTAAGTTAGTCAAACACGAACGTTTACTACGGAAGCCATGTTGCGAATCATTTATTATATTATTTTCTGCGAAGAATTTCACCATATTGTCGCGAATGATAGTCTCCATTAACTTAGAAACAATCGATGTCAGGCTAATTGGTCGATAGTTTCCTGGATGAGACTTGTCCCCCTTTTTGAAAATTGATGTGACATTTGCAAGTTTCTAATTCGACGTAACTTTTCCAGCTGTTAAAGATTTATTGAATATGATGGAGAGCGGTTTACAAATTTGATGTTTGATTTCTTTTAAGACCCTAGGGGTAATTTTGTCTGGACCAGGAGCTTTGCTTACTTTAATCTTTTCAATTGTGCGTAAAATGTCACTTTCTATGATGAGCACGCCACTTAACATCTTTTCGGTCCTTCTAACCTCCGGCGGTTGAGGTGATAAACAATCTTCGTCGGTAAATACGGATGCGAAAAAGTTATTTAGGATTGTAGCCATTTCATTTTCATCGTTCGTGTGGTTACCATTTTCATTAGCAAGCTGTCCGATACCACAAGTGAGTGACTTTTTATTATTTACATACCTAAAAAAATCTTTAGGATTAGATTTACTTGTTTCCGCTTATATTCTTCGAGATTTTTTTTGCTTCGTTTTATTAATTTCTTGGTTTCGCGGCGAATTCTGTCCAACTCTAGTTTGAGTTTGAGTTGATATGTATGAACTGTATACGCATTTTTTAAGAGATAGGCTATTTTGAATTTCGTTATTCCACCATTTGGGTTTCTTCTTAAAAGCTGAACGTCTGTTACGATAGGGTACGCATATGCTTATGGCATTGTTCAATATTGTAGTGAAGGCCCCCCAAGATTTATCAGTATCTGTTTCCGCCGAGATTTCAGTCCAGTCAGAATTATTTAGAATTGATCGGAGTCTTTCGAAATTCGCTCTCTGATAATTATATATATAATCAGGCACCTTTTCTTTACTAGGATTTACTTTACTTTCTTTCATATTGATGCTGAATGTGATTGTTCGGTGATCGCTAGAACTAAAAATTGGACCAAAATTTACTTCGTTAACTAGATCAGCTGTCGTTGAAAAGATAAGGTCAAGTATATTATTTTCCCGAGTCGGTTTTTGAACGTGTTGATGCAAATCACTTTCTAATAAATTTGTGTACAGGTCGAGCCCTGTATGACAGTTCAACGGTTTACCCCATCTTTTCACTGGCAAGTTAAAGTCCCCAACAATTACTACCTCGCAACTGCTACTTGTTTCTAATAATAATTCACTTAATGCGTGGTCGATATCAAGAGTCTGCCTTGGCGGTCTGTAGATAAGTCCAGTTTCTATTTTATGAGATTTATTTTTAATTTCAATGAAGACCGTGTCTACATTGGTTATATTATCTGTTTTCACGGATACTGAATGGAGAGAGTTGTGGATATAAGAGATAACGCCTCCACCCTGTCTGTTCTCTCTTTCATGACTAAAGATGGTATAACCCGGTAATCTATATTCCGCAGTGAAATCTCTATTTGAAGTGTCTATCCAAGATTCTGTGACTCCGATGATGTGATAATGATTTGTAGCTGCGAGGACTTCTAAATCTTCAAATTTGTTACGTAGGCTACGAGCGTTTACATAGCAAGCTTTAATGTGATTCGAATCGAGGGTTTTGCGGGTTGAGTGCTCCCTTACGGTGGGGCTGCTGGTGTTCTCGCCTCCGCGTTTTTTGGCTTTCGAAGAGCCACTTGGTCACAGAGTAGCCTCCCGAAACGGGCTGCTCCAACAGGGTTTAAGTGGATGCCATCAGGAAGGAACAAGTCTGAATCGTAGTAAAAATTGTTCCACAAATTAGCGAACTGGACGTTTTCTTGTGAGCAAAGGGACTGAAGTCTGTTGTTTGTGCTGAAGGCCTTACTGTAAAAGCTAATTTCGACACCGACCCTCGGGAGGATTCCTGAGATTATGATGTTACTGGCATCCGTTTTACGTTTATACTGCTTGATCATGCCGCAGTATTTCTCAAGCAGTTCCTCAGAACGGGTTGTCTTTACGTCATTCGTCCCCGCGTGAATGACAAAGAGGGTGTTTCGGTCGACATTTCTCGTGACATCATCGCACGCTGCGGTGATATCGTCCAGTCTGGCACCTGAATAGCAGTAACGTTTTCTGCGGCCGTTTGATGAACGACCACATAACTCAACCAGCTGGACACGCACCATGGAGTCCCCAACTAGGCGAGTCTCGAAGTCATCCTCCATGGTGTCTGCCAGCACCTGGAACCTATTGAAGGTAGTGGGGGTCAGTAAATCCTTGGTTGCCTGCTTCGGTTTGGCTCCATTCCTTACAGGTTGGAACCCGACATCCTGTGAAGCAGGAAGAGAAGCGTTAAGTGGGGCAGGCTGGAAGTTGCCCTGTGAGGCAGGCTGGGCGTTAGCCTGTGAAGCAGGCTGGGGGTTAGACTGTGAGGCAGGCTGGGGGTCAGCCTGTGAGGCAGGCTGGCGGTTGTCCTGTGAGGCAGGCGGGGGGTTAGCCTGTGAGGCAGGCTGGGGGTTAGCCTGTGAGGCTGGCTGGGGGTTAGCCTGTGAGGCAGGCTGGGGGTTAGCCTGTGAGGCAGGCTGGGGGTCGGCCCGTGAGGCAGGCTGGCGGTTGTCCTGTGAGGCAGGCGGGGGGTTAGCCTGTGAGGCAGGCTGGGGGTTAGCCTGTGAGGCAGGCTGGGGGTTGGCCTGTGAGGCAGGCTGGGGGTTAGCCTGTGAGGAAGGCTGGGAGTCAACCTGTGAGGCAGGTAACATGTCCTCCCGTGAAGCAGGAGGGTCGTCTGGAGAGGGCACAGTCTCGGTGGAGGGCCTCTCCACCATCGATGGTGGAGTCACTGCCACATTACTTAAAACAAACTCCTGAAGGGCTACGAATTTCTTTTCAAGATCATTATGCTTGACTTTCCATTCAGTCACAGCCTTCTGAAGATGTAATCTTTGAACGCAGAGGCGGCAAGTTTTACTCAGCTGGAAGAACTGAGCTGCAAATCGTCCGGGACAGACGTCACACTTAAGGTTCGAAGGCATTGTTAGAAATTTAAGCGAGTTAACAGTTTGGGCAAATATTAAAAGCGCTTTCGAAATAACTTAAATTGTGACCATAAATTGAATTGTATAAAAATTGTGCATGGAAATTAGATACTGCTGTTAGATGCCTCCAACACTGGGAGTTCGCTCCCACAGGGTCTTGAAAACGCCTCAAAGACCAATCGCTTGTCCTGAGCCTCGGTCACGATAGACTTTCACAACCCGGCGCTTTTCAGCTATTGTCCTCGAAGTTTTGTCCCATAGAACGGGGCCGGCGTAGTCACTCAGAGCAGAGCTGGCAAGGAGGAGAGGAACCAGCAATTCGTTCCCACTTTCCGAAACGTCTAACCCAACTCTACGACCCTTTCGAGGCCTCGCCAGTGGCACCTGTCACCAGGTGTTCTCCACCAACTCTAGAGAGTATCAGTCGCCCTTCCTGAGAGACCAAAAACCTGAAATATTCCTTGAGTATAAGAATAACCCTCAGAAACTCCACCTAAAAGCCGGGAGGTACAACCTCAAATGGCCCACGGAAGACATCTCTTTCAGGAGAAAACAAGAACCAGCTGTTATGCAGACTAGGGATGGGAGTACCGTCGATAGAGGGGAGGGACGGGGAGCTCACACCGACAACTGGTTCCCAGGGAGGCTTTTTTAGTGTAGAGGTCGCCACACTCCTCTACACCGCAGGCCTAAATAATTAGGCACGGTCCAGCTGACTAGGACCCTGGAACTCCAGCCATTGTCTCATAAAGAGATCCTCTGCCTGCAGTCCAATCCACCACTGCTGCTGCCCAGAGGCTTCACCGTGACCCTAGCACGGGAGACATATCGGGTATTACACCTTGTCCAAGGGTGACCTGAGACTATGCAAGGCAGGGACGGCTAGTTCCCTGAGGTGAAAACACTTCACCCGCATACCCGGAATAGTAAATAAAGAGGATAAATTATCACTGAGAACAAGAGGTCCCTTACTATATTGTGGTGAGCTTGATGGCCGAGTCGAGCTTTCTCCAATCCCATCAAGTTCACACCCTGTTGAGAGGCAATTTCTTAATCAAAGTGAAAAATGGATGCAAATGGTCACTAAAATTAGTTATTATACTTGGTGTCACAAATTCAGGCAAAGAATTTAGGGAAGGACTCCCGGACTTGGCGTCACTGATGAGGTAAATGATCTCGTGCACTCATTAGGCTACAATATATATATTGTTATAATGTGTATTATTGTCTTGTTACTATATATTACCTACTGATAATGGAAATACATGTCAGGATTAATCGTCAAATACAAGGAAAAAATAATCATGTATGGAAGTTGTGAACTTTTAAGTTCATGTAACAAACAAGGTTTGTTATACACAAAAAGGTTGGATACTTCAAATGTAAAAGATTTTTGGATATAACATCACCCCCTTCCTCCATATTGGTTCTTTAAAGCAAGGGTTGACTACAGCTGATTATTATTTGCGGCAGGTTTAATGACACTTTTTTTTTTAGTGCAAAGCATCTGGAAATCAATGATCATTATAAGGAATACTTCTCATGAGTAGCTACTAAAACTTGACAACCTAGAAGGATGCACCATCAGACTGTAAAGGATAGATATATTATAAGACATAGCTACATTGGTGGATCCAAGGGGTGGCCCAGGGGGCCCGGGACCCCCCATGATCCTGAGTGATACAGGAAAACTAGCTCAGAAGCGCGCTGCGGCTAAAACAATGCTTTTTCTCAGAGGGATCAGGCGTCTCATTCGGATCCGAAGAGGAACACTGGCCGCCCAGGAATGCTTTGGCACAAAGTCCAGGACGTTATACCCACTGATTTAGGTCAGTCCACCAGTTTTTCAAGACCTGGACTGTCGAGAATGGCTAATGCTCCTTCCACCCGCAAAAAGTCTGACGTCCCCCCCAAAAAAAAAAATTATTCCCTGGATCTGCACCCAAAGACATACCGTAACATGGTTCAGTGATCATGGACAAAAAAAAAAAAATGCTAAGACAATCAATATCCAATCATTTCAGGACACACAAATCAGCATCCATATGAAGGAATTCTACAACTTAAAAGTGATGTTGTGCAGGGCATGTGTTAAGTGACTTGCACAGTCTATTTTGTGAAGTCATAATTAGATTAATAACACACTATTCAACAAACACTAGATGAAGTATTCATACCGAAATAAGTACATGGAGCTGGTGCAGTGCAATGCGGAGCACACTCCTGCAGCTCAGCCACGTACCTCAGGGGGTGGCTAAATGTCTTCATTCAGCTTCACCCTTGGCCTCTTTCTTGGACTCTCCCCTTCAGCTGCCACATTCTCTTGGATGATATCGGACGTGTTCGGATCTGTTGGGATGTGGTTGTGTTAGACGTGGAATAACATACGACAGTGGAACATGGAAGGAAAGAGTATGTCCACACGGTAAAATACAGAGATGAGGATTGCACTGCATTAGTTAAGTGATTACAAGATGTAAAATGAAATTCTTTGGATACTGAAAGGATGTACGGGGACAACTGGGTGAGAAGGGAGAGAGATGCAGATTTTGATGTTATATAGCACGTTACACCAATGAAGACTTAGGACATACATATTCAGAAAGACCACAATTTTGGCTGCTAGACGGAAAAGCACTAGATGTCAAAGTGTCAGGACATTGAAGGAAGTAATAATAAGAAAAGCAATAATAATTAATGAGTATAAATATATTTCTGATATTTTTGTTTATCTTAATACTAGTATTGGAATTCTCAAACACTAAGAATATAATAAATAAATATTCATAAATTAATGAAAATAAATACGTTAACTGTACTAATACTACCACTAACAATATTAACAGCACTGCACCTAATAGACTGAGCAATAAACTGAGTCTGAAATATAACCATAATTGAACTGTCTCTGTCTGTGTGTTATGTGAAGCTTGCTCCATGCACCATGATAGGAATGGCATAGATGCATGCAGGTTGCTGAGATACTTACAGTCACCATCCACTTGTAGATATGACACCAAAATGTGTTGGAAGCATTGGCGGCCAACTTTTTTTTATTTAATTATTATTTTCTTTAAACAAAGGAACCGTTCAAGGGCAACAAAGCGTACTAGAAAAAAATGCCCTGCTACTCACCACTCCCAAACAGACAAAAGTAGAGTCTTGATACACTCTTCTTGAAGGTCAAGTTATAGGCAGGAGGAAATGCAGACGAAGGAAGGTTGTTCCAGAGTTTATCAGTGTAAGGGATGAAAGAGTGAAGAGGCTGGTTAACTTTTGCATAAGATGTTTGGACAGTATAGGGATGAGCTAGATCAGGATAGAACACGCAGTAATTGACTTAAATTAGAAAAGTATAGATTTAGGAGGGAAATGGGCAGGCATTGGTTTAGTAATAGGCATAGCTGGGCGTTATCGCGATAAGTTATCGCGATACTTTATCGCTGATAACAAAATCGGGTTATCGGCCATCCGCTACTTATTTAAATATATATCGGTATCTTCGTTACTTTTGTAACCAAACTAGCGATAATCGCTACTTTTTTCCGCCTCTCCGAAAAAAAAAACGTTGTCTCCTTACTGCGCATGCGTGGCCCGATGTATGAAAAAACTTCGGGGTATGAAATGTCTTCGGTGATGAGATTTCATACTTAGATCATGAAAATTAAAACATTAGGTTATTTTTTTATGCTACTCAAAAATCAATATATCATAGAGGAAAATCAATTAACTTTGCCCCAAAAATGATTATCCACTGCTTCAAATTTGATATTCCATATTCGTTTGTGACCATGTCATGATACTGAAGGCACCCGGTGTTGTGTTATTTGGTGTCCCATCGTCAAAAGCTGGCGTTTTTGTTTATAAACACTGGTCTCTCGTGAACTGCACATGCTCAGACCATTAAGTGTAGATCTGTACAGTCTCACAATGCTTTTTTAACACATTAAGAGTTGCTGGAAAGCTGAATCAAACATACAGTACCACCACCTCCGTACCTCTGTACATATAAATACAACTCGTACAGAGTGTCGTTCTAGAAACAGCGAGGATGGTGGTAGTGGTATTATATGTCTGATTCAGCCTTCCAGCAACTCTTAATTACGGTTTAAAAGCTTTGTGAGACTGTACAGGTCTACGCTTGCTGGTCTAAGCATGCACCGTTCACGAGAGACCAGTTTTTGTAAACAATTTTTGACGGTGGGGACGCCAAATAACACAACACCGGTTCAGGCATTTCTAGTATTACCGTCCAGAGGTACGTGTCAACGTGTGGTTTTAAGGTTTTGTAAGTTTCCTAAAATACAGGTAATGAAAATTTGAATTCATCAATGTTGTTCTATCTGAAATATCAATATAGTATCGTTTTCGCCTATCGGACTTATCGCTAGCTAGTATTGGAATTGTGGATTTATATCGGGTATCGGTTATCGGTTCTCGCCTATATTTGTGTCTCTAGTTAACGAATATCGGTTATCGCCGTTAAGGTTTTTCATTATCAGTTATCGGTTATCGGGAATAAGGTTTTATGTTATCGTGCCCAGCTATGGTAATAGGGTGGTGGGGGAATGGGATAGACTCACCAATGACATAGTGAGTGCAGGGATGATAGCTTGTTTTAAGAGCAGACTGGATAGCTACGTGGACGAGGCTGACAGGTGGTAGTTGGGGGAATCTGGAGCTGCCGTGTGTAGGCCATTCAGCCTCTTGCAGTCTCCCCATGTTCATGTGTTTAAATCAAGTGCAGCGGAGCAGCGGGGCCGCGGAGGAGGAGGCATGCAGTTAGCAAGTTCAGAACAGCAGTCAGCGTGAAAATGATTAGAATTTCCACATTATCATTATTTATATATATCACTTACCCTCGTCTGCCATCTTCCCGGAATAAATGTAGCTTCACACCAGGCTGTGTCCTCTTCATCACCACAGAGGGACATGATTTGAGGCTCCGGCTGCTAAACGTGGCGGCCGCGTCGGTGTTATGAGATCTGAACGAGGCAGCGTTGCAATCAGAGCAGAGAAAGATATTGCTGCGAATAGCGGTATAATAACCAGTATAAGTTAGACCGAGATAATTATATCCACCCACTCTTTTCCCCTACAAACCAATGGTTCAATATAAATCATTACTGATGGAAGTCAGCGTGCGTGCTAAAACAATGAGTTGGAAAGAAAAACAAGATCACCTTGTTTTTAAAGAACGGCAGTAGGGCTACAACCTTGGTTCATTCCAGTATGTATACAGAAAGGTTAAACACATAAAACACATCTAACCACTGGTAGCCTCCCACAAATGCAGATAAAGTAATACAATTGCGGTACAATAATATAACAATAATAGCATTACTCATGACATGCAGTCAGGCTATATCTACCTGGTAAATATATATATATATATATATATATATATATATATATATATATATATATATATATATATATATATATATATATATATATATATATATATATATATATATTTCCTACTGTTCATTTTAATATTTATCTCCCTATATTTTTTTTATTTAAAATGGGAAATAGCCAGACCGAAGAAAAAAAAGTAGCAACATTTGCTGCTTGATCCCATGTAGCAACACTGCTGATTGGTACTGGGGGTTGGTGTCTGGAGGGGGGGAGGAGCCTGGATGTAAACAACGCTGCTCCTGCGCCATCTGTTGCAAAGGACAACACCACGGTCTCCCATAGAGGCCCCCTCTCCTGTTCTATAGTCTCCTTGGTAACGTTTTAGTTACGTTTAGGAAACGTATTGTAGTGACGCAACCAAACACCACCTAAATACGACATAGGTATTTTAGGAGGGGACGTATGACACGTATATACATACTACGTATATACTACGAACTTTCCTTACGTTACCAAAACGTAACATTTACATAGTGTGTTTGCTGGGTAAACGCCACACAAGTCACCATTTTGATAACTGCAGTAAAGAATGAGTTGAGTGAAAGTCATAGTGTTAACCACATTGAAATCTTTGGGCGACTGACAAATACTCTTGTCTTCGTTTTATTTAAGGATATAAAACAGAAAACCACCAATTTTAATGGGTAACCAAAAGAAATATATCAATCGAAACTAATTTTCGTGTTTTATTTTTGCGATGACTAACATTTACTCTTTCCCAATCTACTGAAAAGTACTTTGCAAGAAAATACATATCATACACGTTATATAAAGGATGTAAGTCAAATAACGCGAAAAAGTGTTGTTTTGTGCGAAATATGGAGACAGGTAACGAATGTTTTTTTCTCCATAAATGAATACAATGCTAGTAGTAGGGCATTGAAAAACTCAATAAATTAATAACTTCGTAATTAATTGTTTTACCACGTGCTACTGCCACTCAGCGAGCGCTGATGCCGATTTTTTTATATATATGCCTCGGCCCGAGGGACTCTTAAGATGGCTGCTGCGGGCTTCAGGATTTACACGGAGTTAACCATTCCAGTTATAATACAGATCAGTGTTCATTATTCATCGACGCTAACACAAATGATGACTTTCAAGGAAAAGTGAAGAAACTTGGATAGATATTCTGTTTCTTATTTATTGACTCTCCTTTAAGTATTCGACAGCATTGAAATAACTGTTTCTTCCCGTTTATTAATTATTTTACCACCTAAAACACCACCACCATCATCACCACCACCACCAACAACAACAACAATGGCTATATACAGCAATCAAGCAATCAAGCACCAGTTTCTTTAGCGTCGTTCAAGTTTTCTTCGTTGGTCGAGTCACCCCTAAAGCCGCGAAACTCCTTAAGATTGGAAACTTCTTCGCCGTGGTTCCCCTTCTGCCTTAGCGATTCAAGGCCAGACAGTCACTCGGACCCCAAATTGAGTTCTAGGTGTTGAGGGGAAAGTACGTAGAAAAAAAAGAAAATAACGTGAGAAACTAAAATAGAACAATAAAAAAAAAATACACTCCCAATCAAACCTAATGAAACCTTACCAAGCCTAATCACAAATAATTACAGAACGTCTCGAGGAATTAGTAGAAAAAAAGAAGAGAATCCCGTAAGAAATTAGTGTGGCAGGATTCAAATGCTTTCCTACCCTAACCAAGCCGTGCGTGACCAAACCTAACCACGTATAACCATGCCTAACCAAAACAAATTACAGATCATCTCGAGGGAAAACTAGAAAAAAAGGGGAAAAAAACGACGTAAGAACCTTAAGTGGCAGGTTCAAAATGCTCTTTCACTCTAAATAAATCGAGGGTATCCAAGCCGATCTAAATCTAACCAAGCCAAAGGAAAACTTATCGTAGTGTGTCTTTGGGGTAAAAAGTCAGAAAAAGGGAGAATGCGGCGTAAGAAATTGAAGCAAATAATAAATAAATAAATAAATAAATAAATATATAAAAGATATTGAAAAAGAATCTCAAATCAAGTGTAATCAAATTATTCAGATATAACCAAGCCGAATCACGTCACTTAAAAAAAAAAACGTAACCGAACCAAAGTAGATTAAAGGAAACCGAAGTAAAAAACCCAACTGAACCTTACGTCGATCCACTGCCCTTACGTAGCCTAACCCAGCCTGAGCCAACCCAGCGAACAACACAGATGGCCCACCCACGCCTTACCCAACCTAGCTGAACGTGGCCAAATATTTACCAAGTGGAATCAAACAGGTAAATAACGTAAGATATTTGAGACTGGAAAAATTTAACAAACAAACAAACCTAACAGCATGACCTTCAGGTAAAAATGGATTGAAAATTAAGTTTGTCAAGGTGTTTAAAAGCATTAATTTGCAGGTATAGCATTTTAGATTCCTTATTAGTGGTAATATACGTAGTGTACAAAGAGGTGAGTTAGGTCAGAACTAGAAACGCTTCCCAGTTGCGGTAATACCGGTTTAAATTCCTTAACTGCAGAAACATAGTGAATTAAATATACGTTGCATTAGAACTAAGTCCACTTCCCAGTTGTAACCATAAAGTTTTAGGCAAGGCACACCCGAAAGTGAGTAGGATTAGACCTCGAACCTCGAAATGTAGACCAATTAGTGCTGAGGACTAAACCTGTGCCTTCTGAGTCGAGGTCAAGGAGGCTACTAACTGATGAGCCGATACCGATGATCTAAAAGGTCACCGTGCCATCGACCTTTTCTGCGGCACTGTACCTGAGCCGATACCGATGATCTAAAAGGTCACCGTGCCATGGACCTTTTCTGTGGCACTGTACCTGAGCCGATACCGATGATCTAAAAGGTCACCGTGCCATGGACCTTTTCTGTGGCACTGTACCTGAGCCGATACCGATGATATAAAAGATCACCGTGCCATGGACCTTTTCTGCGGCACTGTACCTGAGCCGATACCGATGATCTAAAAGGTCACCGTGCCATGGGCCTTTTCTGCGGCACTGTACCTGAGCCGATACCGATGATCTACAAGGTCACCGTGCCATGGGCTTTTTCTGCGGCACTGTACCTGAGCCGATACCGATGAGCTAAAAGGTCACCGTGCCATGGGCCTTTTCTGCGGCACTGTACCTGAGCCGATACCGATGAGCTAAAAGGTCACCGTGCCATGGGCCTTTTCTGCGGCACTGTACCTGACACCACCGCCCAAAAATGTGGAAATTAAGAAAATGTGACCCCGCCCGCACTCGGGGAATTTTAATTAACCCACAATGGTTATATACAGTACATAAACTACAATAACGCAGTGAAAAATCTCGGAATGCTACACTAACATGTTATTGCAATGTCTCTGATAAACTAAAACCTTTTGGCATTTGTGTCACCCCGTTCTATATTCCTTAACAGCCGGATTATAGTGAATAAAAAAAGTGAGTTTCATTGATACTAGAACCTCTTCCCAGTTGCATCCATTCCTTGTTCGTTAATAGCCGGAACATCGCCAATCAAAGAAGTGAGTTTCATTGCCACAAGGACCTCTTCTTAGCTGCAGCCATTCCGCGTTGGAAGAATCTTTACCGCAGTTAATATATGTAGCAGAGGAGCGAGTCAGGCTGGAACCTCTTCCCCGGGGCTAACCGACTCTCCGCCGCGTCCAGCTCGAAAAACCGGGTGAAAAAGATAATGGCCACACCGCCACCACCTCCATTATACAAATTTAATTAGCGTCACCGCCACCATTTGGAAGTAATTAGAGCAGTCTGTCTCCTCGCTAATACCAAACCTTCATCTTGTTAAAGGACGAAATGTGTTGAGAGGGAAAACAGATACGCGTGCCATGACGAAGGTTTAAATTGAGTCATTTGACGCTTGAAAAAAAAGTAATTTCACGCTAATTTCGGAGGGAGAGATTTGCCCTGACCCCTGAATGTGTAAACCAACTCTTTGTCTTTCTCTTCTGCGTTCGTGTGTGTCTGTGTGTGTGTGTACGTATGTATGTCTGCATGTATGTATGTTTGTTAGTGAAAATCGTGGTCGTGGTGGTCGTGGTTGCTAGTCGTGTACTTGTTATTATTACTCTTGTTATTGTTTTTGTCGTGGTTGTTTTTGCTGTTACTGTTGTTCTTATTCTCAACATCATGGTAAAGGTTCATTGCACGAGGAATTTCATATTATCGTAGAAGAAAAAAAAAAGAAATGAAGTTCAAAGGAAAAGGAAACAGAGAAAGGAAAAAAAAACGAATGTGAGACGAAAATAACCGTCGATAAAGAAAAGAAGGAAAGAAAGTGATCATGTAAGGGAAGAAACCTTGAAAAAAGTGTCACTCGTTGGAACACGAAGGAAATATACCAAGAAAAGAAAGAGAAAGAGAAAAGGTCGTGGCATTGCAGAAAAAAAGGTAAGAAATATATAAAGGGGGAGGTCGAGAGAGAGAGAGAGAGAGAGAGAGAGAGAGAAGGAGGAGGAGTCATCCCATGCGATATAAAAGTGGAGACTACATTCGTTCATTCAAGTGAGGTATTTTATTTTGTGAGCAATTATTAGGAAAGTTGCTCCATATATCATTTCTTCATCACACCTACATTCTCTTATTTCCTTCAGCATAACAAAAGTAAATTATTTTTGGCGAGCAGTGAGTGGGACCTACACTGACTATCTCTTTCTTCTTGCCTCTCTTCGCTTCTAATCTGCAATACTGTAAAGATATATATTTTTGGTAACAGAGGCAACGCAACACAGAATCTCTCCTCCTCTTCACGTCTCTTCGCTTCTTCTGTTCAATGCGTCAAGGGGTTATTGTTGGTGACGAGTGGGAGCTGTGCACACACTATCTCCTCCCCTTCATGCCTCTGCTCACTCTTCTTCCGTATAGTAAAGACAGTTATTTTTCTGGAGAACAGTCAGTGAGTGGTACACAAAATCTTTCCTCCTCTTCGCGCCTCTTCGCTTCTTCTGTTCAATGCGTCAAGGGAGTTATTTTTGGTGACCAGTGGGAACGATACACAGAATATCCCCTTCCATTTATATCTCTGGGCACGTATTCTCAGATGATCTCGGCTCTCACAACATATTTCCCAGTAAGGCCACGCGGGAGATTACTCGGATTTTCCTCATCAGTGTTTTGTACATGCATGGTGCAGAAGTCTTGCCAAACTATCACTAGGCTCACAAAACTACCCATGGAAATACCCACATGCTTCTTCAATACTAGTGAACGCCCAGTACCCTTCCAAAAGTCTGCCCTACTTAACCAGTCAGCTCTCTATCATTACGGGTCCCTCCACGCATAGTGAGGTCACTGGGAGGCGTGATTTGGCGTTCCTCGGAAAGGGATCACTTTGCTCCTTCCTCTCCTCTACTATACTCGCACTACTATTACTCTCAAGGGATTGTTTACAATACTGTGGATGGTTGCAGTGCAGTGTAAAGACTGCATGATGTGACCACAATGTGACTCCTCTCTGTACACGACCATCAGTACTCGATGAACACTACAGACTGAAATGACTTCACACTCGCCCTTTATTGAAAGCGCTCTAGCTGCCTCTAATGAAAACTGCAAATTGAGCGCTGAAGTGTTGTTGGCCAGTTTGAAGTACAGGTTCCGTGCGTGATTACCAGTTTGGGGACAGAGAATGGCCAGTTTGAAGTACAGGTTCCGTGCGTGATTACCAGTTTGGGGACAGAGAATGGCCAGTTTGAAGTACAGGTTCCGTGCGTGATTACCAGTTTGGGGACAGAGAAAAGAAGAAAAGTGCAGAAAGGAAGAAGATGAAAAAATAAAGGATGAGAGGAAGCAGCAGCTGAAGGAAGGCAAGGCGCAGGAGGAGGAGGAGAAAGGAGAGAAAAAAAAAGAACGAAAGAGAGAAAAAAGTGAAAAGGAAGGAGATATAGTCTAGCAGCAGTCTCCCAAGGAGCGCCCTATTTAAGCAACAACCCAAACCCAAGGTACAACATTTGTCCTCATGCATAAAATCGTTCACTGGTATGTCTGGCAATAGAAAATCCATGATGTTGCAGGAAACAGGTGCGAGTTGAAAAATCGACGTTTTTGTAAACATACCCCACCCAAAACATGCAATTTTCATGTATGGCTCTGAATTATTATGCAAATGACTAAAATGTCTCCAAAATTGTTTTACTTTACGAAGTTGAGGCCAATAAATAAAACTATATCATTTTAGCATTAAATCAATTCCCTAAATAAGTTATTTATCAATAAAATGTAAAATTATGGTTAAAAATTGACCCTCGTTTTGAAATTGACAAGTCACACAAATGCCTCTCAATAAATAATGCTTCAAGAGTTTGCTTTCAAACAAGTTTTAGAATCTGTCCAGACATCCCCTTCATGCTGCCAGATCATTGGCAGTAAGAGGTATTGCTTCTGAATCCTTACAGATCACTTGATGCTTCCCCTTCCCCCTAAATCGTAAAAAAAGCAACTTTGATTTTCACAAAGAAAATAAGGGACATGATTGTATTTTTTTCAGTAATACATATAGAAGTCACAAATCCATGTTATTAATTATTGGAAATGGTGCTAAACAATTAATATGAAGGCTTGAAACTAGTACCCAAGGGCCATAACGCTCAGCTTTGAAACTAAAGTCCAGCTGCCCGTGCATGAGTGTTTGTATCACTTAGGTGTCCATTATAATTATTAATATCATGGTGCATCAACAACATGAACTACCAATGAAAACTCTTTATTATAGCACTCTAACATTTGTAGTTAGGTGAAAGCTTTATATCTGTAAGTAAAATTACCATAGACTCTTGTTTACATTTATATTCCACACAGAAATACAAAGTCCTTTATATGGATAATCAATATCAATCATCAGTGTCACTGTCAAGATTGGCGTAAGCTTCCTTTGTCAGGGCATTCAAACACTTGTCATCTCCATCTAGAGCAGCTTCACATGCACATGCACTTGTGCATGGTTGATTCAGGTTGAAGCATGAACAGTTCATTCTGCATGGCCCCTCTGAACACTCACAAACTACAAGATTTAGTAGTTCTGGTACCGCTTCCTGCTGTGTCATCATTCTAGGTGTCAGCGTTCCGTCTTCAGACTTCTCATAACCATATTCTGTAGCTGGAGGGATATTGTGAATTGGAATGTGGGCATGTTTCCAGATGTAGAGCCGGTACATGGCACGTTGTAGATGCAACATGAAACTGTCTCGAGTTGGGGGCATTTTCCTTACAGGTACTCCTTTCTCTGCTTTTTGACAGCGAAGTTCATTTAGTGAGCTACACTTGGTGTCCCCATGTGCAGCCTGCAAACAAACTTTGCAGCTGTTGAGATCTGGGATTCATCAAGGGTGAGGCTGTCTCCTAGTGTGGCACAAGGTTCAAACTGAGCTGCATCCTTCATCATGAGTTTGAAGCCCTTCTTCTTGCCTTTGTCAAAAAAGGCACTGATTGTATCACAACCAGTGATACAGTAAAGTGGGAGAAGTAAACTGTGTTGAAGCTTGGTGAGACAGTCGTACAATGTGTGGACAGGAATGTATCTAGTGACTGTAGTGTACTCTCCTTCTTTGCCAATCAGGAAGTACACTTATGTGTTGATTGTTGGCCAGTGGTGTAGCAGGAGTAACAGAACATCTGTGTCAGGGCTGGAAACTACTATTACCTTTGCTCCAGTGTTTGCAGCAGCACAGGCATGGAGGACAGGTCTTGTGTCTGCCCTCTTGATTGGAAAAGATGTCAAGGGCTGGTAATACTGCAGCGCGGGTGATCATGATGCCATCCTCATCTTCACCTCCACTGACATATAGACTCTGATTTGCTGTGGTCAAGTTTTCCTTCTTCTCCTTCACATAATCAATGTAGAGTGCTGCCAGATGTGCATTATTTTCAGCAATGGCCAAGAAATGTTTCCAGTATTCAGCTGGTATCTTAGTACTCGGTCTGATTTAAGGGAAAATATGAAAATATTTTTCAAAATATACGAAACTGAGTTATATGGTCTATAGCAACATCCTATTCTTTGGCTTTCGGATGGTAGATCTTTTTTCAGTCAGACATAAATTTAGATTTTAAGAGCAGGAGATTTAAATGGCTACTGTGTGGGCGTGTCACGCTGACTGCGGCGCATTAGCTGGCATGCCAAAGTATGGAATAAATGTTGAAAAATCAAACATGCAGCAATCTTCAGGGTGAAGTTTGTAACCCATGTAACAGTTTTGGAACACAATTTGGGTAGGCGGTGGCTGAGTGGTTAGCGTGCGTGCCCCGCATTCATTGCGTGATGGACGACGCGGGTTCGAATCCGTCGCTACTACCTGGGATTTTTCAGTCACCACCGAGTGGCTTGAAACTACCCACATGCTGTCCTGAAGACCACCCATCAACTCGGACTCTAGTGGAAATCGTCCAAGTGAATCAAGAAAGAGCTCCGGGGGAGCATGAGCCAAGAAAAGATGGCGCCACTATAAAGCACTTGCCTGCAGCATGAGGGGCTGGAGACGAATACCATTTGGCCCCTCAAGAGAGCCTACCGGCGTTTTAGGCTGGCACGTAAAACATATAAATAAAATATGGATATGAAAAGTGTAACCTGCTTACAAAAATGTTTGGAACAAATGAATACATAGAAAAAGGTTATAAATGAGAGAAAATAGAAGAATTACACCGAAGAAGACAATAGAAAAGAAAAAGAAGACAGACAAAGGACTTCCAACCGATAGCTACGCATCTGGAGAGTACTGATCGTGCCTTGCAACAATGAGGGGCGGGGCGCGCCCTGACACCCTCACCTTTGAGCGATTAATACCTTTATAAGGGGGACAAGGTGCCTGATCCTTTTTTGCACTCACTGATATGTGATTACTGATCCCATGAAATTAATATCAAAGTAGCATTGACAGTATAGTACCTACACTGGGCCGAAGAACTTTACCAGTAGGTAGGAAGACACCTACCGAACGGACGCAAGCCACTCCCGGTGAGGTATATATGGGAGGTGAGAAGGGAGCTGAAGCCCTCCAAAGACCCTTCCCATGTCCTCACTAACCGTTTCCCTATTGTCTCACCAACACCGGAGAGTAGTTCAGCATGCTCTCTAAAGACAGATCCTCTCTCTATCCACACCACACTACATTCACACAACATACACTCCTTTTCCCAAAATTCAAATTTCAAAATGGCGCACCTACATCATGCCTCGGAGTCCTCGCCTGGGGGGGACCACAAATTCCCTCAGGGAGGACTCCCCTTCTGGCTGCCGACCCGAGAGGTGTTTTGATAACTCCTCGAACCTCTTTCTTCTCAATTTCTGCAACATTCGCGGTCTTCGTTCTAGTTTTCATTCTGTGGAACACCATTTCTCTTCCTCTAAACCTCATCTTCTCTTCCTCACCGAAACACAGGTTTCTGAGGTTACTGACAGCAATCTCTACTCTGTTCCCTCCTACTATCTCTATCCTAAATTTCAATCCAAAGCTGGATGTTGCGCCTACGTGCGCAACGACATCACTTGCTCTCGTGCCCACAACCTTGATTCGTAAGAATTTTCCACCATCTGGCTAAGACTTCATTGTCATTCTATTACTAAATACATCTGTGCCGTTTATCTCGCACCTAACTCTACTAACTATGTAAATTTTTTTGATTATTTGAACTCTAAAGTGGAGCACATCTTGACCTCCCCTTCGCTGAAATCTCCATCCTAGGAGATTTCAATGTTCACCACCAGCTTTGGCTTTCATCCTCTTTCACTGACCAGCCTGGTGAACAAGCCTACAAATTTGCTATCCTCAACGATCTATAGCAGTTGGTCCAGCACCCTACACGTATTCCCGACCGTCTTGGAGACAGGCCCAACATTCTAGACCTCTTCCTTACCTCAAACCCCTCTGCTTACTCTGTCAAACTGTTCTCTCCGTTGGGCTCCTCCGATCACAGTCATATTTCTGTATCCTGTCCTATCGCTCCTGTTCACCCTCTGGACCCGCCGAAGAGGCGATGCTTCTGGCATTTTGCTTCAGCTCGGTGGGACGACCTGAGGATGTACTTTTCCGATTTCCCGTGGGATGATTATTGCTTCCAGGATAGAGACCCCTCTGTGTTTGCTCAGCGCATCACAGAGGTGATTGTCTCTGGAATGGAGGCATACATTCCACGTACTTTTTCTACTCCTCACGCTAAAAAGCCTAGGTTTAATCACGCTTGTTCTCGTGCTGTCAGTGATAGAGAGGCAGCTCACAAAAGGTACCAGAGCCTTCAAACTAATGCTAATTATGAACTTTATATTTCTGCCCGGAATCGTACCAAATCTATGCTCCGACTAAGCAAAAACTCTTTTATTAATAGAAAATGCCAAAACCTTGATTTCTCTAACTCTTCCCGTGACTTCTGGCATCTAGCCAAAAACATCTCCTCCAACTTCACTTCTTTCCCTTTCCCTCCACTCCTCAGTCCTGACGGCAACGCTGCCTCTCATCTTTCTCTAAGGCTGAACTCTTCTCTCAAACTTTTTCTAAAAACTCCACTCTGGACGATTCTGGGCATATTCCTCCTACTCATCCCCCCTCTGACTCTTTTATGCCTGTTATAAAGATTCTTCAAAATGATGTTTCCTATGCCCTCTCTGGCCTCAATCCTCAGAAGGCTTATGGACCTGATGGAGTGCCTCCTATTGTCCTTAAAAACTGTGCCTCCGTGCTGTCACCCTGCCTGGTCAAACTCTTTCGCCTCTGCCTGTCAACATCTACCTTTCCTTCCTGCTGGAAGTATGCGTTCATATAGCCTGTGCCTTGGAAGGGTGACCGTTCCACTCCCTCAAACTACCATCTTATAGTTTTACTTTCTTGTCTATCTAAAGCTTTTGAATCAATCCATAACTAGAAGATTCAAAAGCATCTTTCCACTTCTAACCTTCTATCTGATCGTCAGTATGGATTCCGCAAGGGGCGTTCTACTGGTGATCTCCTAGCCTTCCTAACTGACTCTTGGTCATCCTCTCTTATCCGTTTTGGTGAAACCTTTGCTATTGCGCTGGACATATCAAAAGCCTTTGACAGGGCCTGGCACAAATCTTTGCTTTTCAAACTACCCTCCTACGGTTTCTTTCCTTCTCTCTGTACCTTTATCTCCAGTTTCCTTTCTGACCGTTCTATTTCTGCTGTGGTAGACGGTCACTGTTCTTCCCCTAAACCTATTAACAGTGGTGTCCCACAGGGTTCTGTCCTATTTCCCACTCTCTTTCTGTTGTTCATTGATGATCTTCTTTCCAAAACGAACTGTCCTATCCATTCCTACGCCGATGACTCCACTCTGCATTACTCAACTTCTTTTAATAGAAGACCCACCCAACAGGAACTTAACGATTCAAGGCTGGAGGCAACAGAACGCTTAGCCTCACACCTTACTATTATCTCCGATTTGGGCAAGAGGAACCTGGTGTCCTTCAACGCCTCAAAAACACAGTTTCTCCACCTATCCACTCGACGCAATCTTCCAAACAACTATCCCCTATTCTTTGACAACACTCAGCTATCACCTTCCTCAACACTAAACATCCTCGGTCTATCCTTAACTCAAAATCTCAACTGGAAACTTCATATCTCATCTCTTACTAAATGAGCTTCCTCGAGGCTGGGCGTTCTGTACCGTCTCCGCCGGTTCTTCTCCCCCGCACAGTTGCTATCCATTTACAGGGGCCTTGTCCTCCCTCTTATGGAGTATGCATCTCATGTGTTGGGGGGGTCCACTCACATAGCTTTCCTTGACAGAGTGGAGTCAAAAGCTCTTCGTCTCATCAGCTCTCCTCCTCATACTGATAGTCTTCTACCTCTCAAATTCCGCCGCCATGTTGCCTCCCTTTCTATCCTCTATCGATATTTTTATGCTGACTGCTCTTCTGAACTTGCTAACTGCATGCCTCCCCTCCTCCCGCGGCCCCGCTGCACACGACTTTCTACTCATGCTCATCCCTATACTGTCCAAACCCCTTATGCAAGAGTCAACCAGCATCTTCACTCTTTCATCCCTCACGCTGGTAAACTCTGGAACAATCTTCCTTCATTTGTATTTCCTCCTGCCTACGACTTGAACTCTTTCAAGAGGAGGGTATCAGGACACTCTCCTCCCGAAATTGACCTCTCTTTTTGGACACTCCTTTGACCTCTGTTCGGGAGCAGTGAGTAGCGGGCTTTTTTTTTATTTTTTTCTTACGCCCTTGAACTGTCTCCTTAGCTGTAAAAAAAATCGCGTTTTTCTCAAAACTAGTACAAAATGAATATAAAAATATTTTTTGCTTTTATTTTCCGCACGACTTTCATGAAACTTTAGGACATACAAGATCATATATCGTACTAATATTCTACAATTTTTTTTTTTTTAAATAGGCATAGTTTCGAAATATGGGAAAATTATCCGAAAACAAAAAAAAAAACATTTTAGAGATTAAAAAAAATAGTCTTCAAAAAAACATCTTGACAAATTATTAGAATAACAATGAATTATCAGATGTGCTTGTCACAAGATCACTAAAAAAAATTGGCTGAGAAAAATTTATTCAAAGTTTTCATAAAAATAACGAAAAATAATTTTCTTAATTTTTCATTTCATCCGACCAGCTTGAAATGTTCATATTTTAACAAAGGTACTAATATATACAACATATAAATTATTCATGACCATAGATGCAATTTTAGTCCACGGAGGACTTTCCCTTCCATATGCACTGTACTATGTTTTGCATGACTTCTCTGTGCGCTTTTCTCTTGTCTTAGACTTTGTACTGTTCTCCCTGTACACATCAAATGCTATGTGTGTTTGTGGAGATATCCTGTGTTGAATGAGTAGCATGGGACAGGAACCTACTGGCCATATCTTTGAAAGTGATGGGCAGTGTGGTAGAGGGAGCAGGCAGCGACTGGATGACAGCATGGCCATCATATATCACAGCATCAACAGCTTGTCCAGGCTGGTGATTTTGTCTCCCGGAGTCAAGTTCTTCAAGCTTATGCATGGTGTCTGATTTTTTACATGTTACCATTGTACCATCATGATTGAAGATGCTCATGGGCACAGGAGCATTTTCAAATGCCATCACCCTTTGAAGTGGGACCTTCTTGACGGCATTGACTGCTAATAGGCGAAGATACATGGTTTCACCCTTGATAGATACATTCTTTGACTTGATTTTGACTTTCTTTTTCATCTCTTTCATGGTCTTGATGTTTGACCGAGGTATGGGTGCACAGAAGCTCTTTGGGTTGTCAGATGTCAGGTTAGAGACAAAGTTATCAGCCATGGTGGTGCTCTTGTCAAGTGCACTACAGAGACTTTTCTCTATGGCATCTGGTGCAACTGCTGCTGTAGCTATGTTGATCAACTTTGTGGATGCTTCGGAGATATCAAAGGGATCTACACATGACCCCTGAAACATGTCACGTATCTTCTTCACATCAGAATTCCATCTAGTGTCAGATGCTTTCGTCTTTGTCTGTGCTGGCTGGTTGTCATCAGGCAGGTTGGTATCTGTACCCTTCTTGAATTTTTCAGCAGTGACAGGTCGGGCTATAAACCACCTTACTAATGCTTGGCTTCGCATTGTAAGACCAATGATCCCTCCAGCTTCTTTCATATCTTTGTTCTGTGTTGTTTCCAATGCATAATCCAGCCAAAGACCATTGAAGTAGCCATCTGAGAGCTTAATAGTGTGTGGTAAAAGAGTTTAAAAAGAAAGTTCATAATATATACCGCACCGATTACCTGAAATAAAACACACACGCGAAAAGATGAATTGCGATACTGTGTGTGAACGACATGAGGAAATTTTCTGAAACGCAAACGCTTTAAAACACGCATTCGAAAACGATGGAAATGACAAAAAAAAAGCAAGGAAAAAACATCATACCTACCAAAAAAAAAAAAAAAAAAGAGAAAAAGAGGAAACAAAAAACAAAGATGCCTTATGATATTAGCTACTTTGAGTGACATGCCGAAAAATTCTGAAAACAAAATATAGGAAAAGAAAAAAACATTAACTTACCGAACAGATAAAAAACCTGAATTATGTCCGAATTTTTTAGCATAGTTTAACCCAAAAAGGCCTGGGCAGCGGATAACGTCCCCATGCATAGTTACGCTCGGCAAAACGGGACCAAAGAATAATAAAAAATGGCTGTCTGTCGTGTTTGGCATACATATATAAACTCTGTGTGTGTGTGTGTGTGTGTGTGTGTGTGTGTGTTTTGTGTTACAGTGACATGAGGTAAGAGAAAATTATGTTAGACGAAATGAGAGAAAGAAAAACCTTAATTCTTTGGTATAAAATAATCAAATTGAATATTGCGATCTGCAAGTTGTTGCTAATGGACACTTAAGTTGACCACTATATTCCAATCATTAACGTATCGTGTACGAGTGTGTGATTGCCATGTATGAGGCGAAGAGTGAAGAAAAGAGAGGCGGAGAGTTGGAAAATGAGAGTGCCTGGATAATTATGTTAAAAGAGGAAAGAGATGCCAATAGAGAATAGAGGAGAAAAAACTAAAACCTTGTACTGTTGATGCTCATTTGTTTTCACGGAATAAGGCGCCTTTATAGATCCTTGTAGATATAGCTGGAAAAAAAAAATCGTAATGAGAGAGAGAGAGAGAGAGAGAGAGCATATGGGTAACACGTGTAGGAGTAGCTGTTGTTGGAGTGACAGTCCTGGCTATGGAGTACTGTTGGGGGCTTGTATAATGTTTGTATAATTGCTCTCATGCACCTTGTTGCCACTGGTATTCATCATCATCATCATCATTTCATCGACGCCTGCTCCTAGGAGCTCCCACCAGGGAATGGCCACGGCAGAAGAGCTTCCAACTTTCTCTATCCAGACACTCCTCCTTGCCTGCTCAAAGTTTCTCAAAGATCTTTCCCCTCTCCCCAACGTACTCCTGCACCTTATCCCTCCATTTCACTGGAGGTCGTCCTCTAGCATTCCCTCCTCTATCTCACTCACATACACCCTTCTGGTCATCTTACTCTCCTCCATTCGCTCCATGTGGCCAAACCACTTTAAGGTCTGTCCTTCACTTCTTCCACCACTCCACACTTCTTCCCTTCACCCCTGTAACACATTCCAAAATGCTCGTACACACTTTCATTACTCATTCCATCCATTCTACTCACACCACAAGCACTCCTCAAATAACTCATTTCCACTGCCTGCACTCTCGACCTCTGACTTTCATTCCAGGCCAACGTTTCACTTGCATATGTGAGGTTGGTACTATTATTATATTTCTCAAATCCTCTTTACCTCCATGCTCACACTTCTGCCATTCATGATTCGTCCCTTCCTCCTTGCAATGCCCTTTCTCTTATCTCTCCCTCCGTACCACCATGCTTACACATAACTGATCCAAGGTACTTAAACTCATTGACCTTCTCCATTTCTTCACCATTCAAAATTATTTTGCATTCTTTTTCACATTCAATTCCCACTCTATATGGGCATACAAAATCTACAACCTCACTTCTACTTCGCTCACAAACCATCACTTTACTTTTGTTGACATTTACTTTCAGCTTTCTCCTATTACATACACTATCAAAAACACTGACCAAATTTTGTAGGTCACTTTCATTTTCTGCAATGAGCACCGTGTCATCAGCAAACAGTGTTGAATTCAGTACCCACTTCCTTCCCTCATCGAACAGTCTTACTCCAACTTCTCCAACTTTGCCCTTCATTTCTTTAATAGCACCATCCATATAAATATTGAATAACCATGGTGACATGACACACCCTTGTCTTAAGCCCACTTTTATCTCAAAACGTTCACTTGTTTCTCCAGTAATTTTGACACATGCAGATGCATCCTCATAGAAAGACTTTATTGCACTAAGCAGTTTTCCTCCCACACCATAAATCTTTAAAACATCCCACAATGCAATCCAATCGACTCTGTCATAAGCTTTTCCAAATCCATGAAGGCAGCGTATAGTTTCTTTCCTTTTGCTATTATTTTTTCTACTACCATCCTGAAGGCAAATATCTGATCCACACATCCCCTTCCCTTCCTGAAGCCTCCTTGTTCTTCACTGATTTTCTCTTCTGTAAGTCCTTGCACCCTCTCTATTATGACTTTTCTATATACCTTTCCGGGTATACTCAGGAGACTTATACCTCTATAGCTCCCATACTCCCCTCTCCTGCCCTTCCCCTTGTAAACTGGGACAATGATGGCTTTTGTCCAGACTGCTGGCACCCCCCATGCTACTTCACATATCCTGACCATCCATTTAATAACTACATCTCCTCCACACTTCAACATTTCTGCTGTGATTCCATGACTTCTAGCTGCCTTTCCATTTTTTTATCTTTTTATTGCCTGATTTACTTCTTCATATGTTATACTTCTTTCTTCATATACTCCTCCTCTACCTCTACTCAAAACTGCTGCTGTTACAGCTGCTGGACGTCCATCATCAAAATTCATTAAGTTTTTTAAATATTCTCTCCATCTCTCCTTCACAGCTTCCCCGTCTTTCAACATCTTTCCATTCTCATCCATAACTTCATTTATTTTACTTGAGGAGATATTTTCTGCATTTCTTTCGTTTTTTACTTCTTTCCAATATGATTTCCTGTTCCCTCTATAATTTTCACTTAGTCTTTTTCCAAAGTCTTCATCAACTTTCTTCTTACTTTCTTTTATTGCTTGTTTTAATTTCATTTTGCATTCTCTATATTTCTTTTTCCTTTCCCTTTTTACTTATTCAGACACATTTTTTTCTTGAGTTTTCTTAAAAAGTTCCCTTTTCTCTTTTACTGTCCTTATCTCTTCTGTCCACCCTGAATTTCCTTTTCTTTTTCCCTCTCTCACCACTTTCATCCCTAACACTTTTTTTGTTGTAGTTACCATTATTTCTTTAAATGTTACAAAAACTTTTTTTCAGTATTTGTACTATCTTTTACACTTTCCCATTTTTCACTTAAGGCCTCTGCCATTTCACGGTTATACTCATCTTTTATTTCTTTTTCCTGTAGCTTTTCTATCTTCGGCATTTCCTTTTTCACTTCACCTTTCTTTTCAAACACCCACTTTTGCAAGATGGTCAGATCCATCGAACATTCCTCTTACTACCTTTGCGTTACAAATTTCTTTTCTAAGCCTTTCATCTACTGCCACATATTCAATCAATCCTTTTTGCTCATTATCTTCTCCCCTCCTCCATGTGTATCGGTGGATACTCTTATGCTGAAAGAAGGTGTTCGTTAGGAACATTCCCCTCTCAGCACAGACATCCACCAGGCACTCTCCATTTTCATTCTTCCCAGGTATATCACATTTTCTCATCACATCCATCACACATTCATCACCCACTTTAGCATTCATATCTCCCATCATAATAAATTTCCTTTCTTTCTCAAAACTCTTCAAACATGCATCACTTCCTCCCCAAAAGCTTCTCTTTCTCTCTGTCCTTTTTTTACTTTTCACATTTACTGGTGCATAAATACACACCCATGCATACTTTACTAAACCTACTTTTCCTTTCACCCACACAATTCTTGATCCCTTCCAACCATAGAGAGGGGAATGTTCTTTTTTCAGAAGACCTTCTCAACAGGAATTACATGACTCAAGGCTGGAGGCTGCAAAACGCTTAACCTCAGACCTTACTCTCATTTCCGATTGGAGTAAAAGGAACCTTGTGTCTTTCAATGCCTCGAAAACCCAATTTTTCCACCTATCCACTCGACACAATCTTCCAAACACCTATCCCCTATTCTTTGACAACACTCAGTTGTCACCTTCTTCAACACTAAATATCCTCGGTCTATCCTTAACTCAAAATCTCAAGTGTAAACTCCACATCTCATCTCTTACTAAATTAGCTTCCTTGAGGTTGGGCGTTCTGTATCGTCTCCACCAGTTCTTCACCCCCGCACAGTTGCTATTCATATACAGGGGTCTTGTCCGCCCTCGTATGGAGTATGCATCTCACGTGTGGGGGCTCCACTCACACAGCTCTATTGGACAGAGTGGAGGCTAAGGCTCTTCGTCTCATCAGCTCTCCTCCTCCTACTGATAGTCTTCTACCGCTTAAATTCCGCCGCGATGTTGCCTCTCTTTCTATCTTCTATCGTTATTTTCACGCTGACTGCTCTTCTGAACTTGCTAACTGCATGCCTCCCCCCCTTCCGCGGCCCCGCTGCACGCGACTTTCTTCTCTAGCTCATCCCTGTCCGGTCCAAATCCCTTACGCACGAGTTAACCCGCATCTTCACTCTTTTATCCCTCACTCTGGTAAACTCTGGAACAATCTTCCTTCATCTTTATTTGCTCCTGCCTACGACTTGAATTCTTTCAAGAGGAAGGTATCAGGACACCTCTCCTCCCGAAATTGACCCCTCTTTCGGCCTCCTCCTTGGATTTTTTTAGAAGCAGTGAGTAGCGGGCTTTTTTATTGTTGTTTCCTTTTTTTCTGCCCTTGAGCTGTCTCCTTTACTGTAAAAAAATAAAATAAAATAAATAATCAGTCACATCATGCCACACTTTCAGACATCACAATAGCACATCCTTCCTTACTCCTGCCTCTATACTTCTCATCTATCCCCGTCCATACAACACCCCCAGGCACACCCTCCCACGTACCCTCTACCATTACTCACACCAGTTCCTCGAATATGTGTTTCGCTCACTCTCAACACATCCACTCTACCATTTACAAAATTTTCAGTCATCACTCTCCTCTTTTCCTCACCACCTAAACCATTCACATTTATAGACACCAGTCTCAGACATTCCTTTCTCTTCTGCCGCCCTCTGGCCATCGCTCCTGCCTCTAAAAACTCGATAAAAGTATTAGAGGCCACCAATGCCAGTCCAATGTAGTGTTATGGAGACTTGATCCTTGCCAAGGCTAAAAGGATTAAAACAAAGCAGCTGATGGTCGCTGCCCCCTTCCTCGTTGGTTCTACCCCGCAGGGTATACTAACGGTGCGCACCACGTGAAGGTGAGGATGTGGTAGGCTACCTCCCCAGTCAGAGGGTAGCCGTATTGCTCCTTTCCCAATACCCCAAAGAAGGAAACCGTACGCAAAGGCAGCAAAACGCACCTCGGATGAACCTCATTGGTTACGATACTGCCACTGCGCAAAGCAGCGGTATTACGTAATTAAAAGTGCCGCTGGGAAAAGTCAATTGTTGTTGTTGGTGGTCGTGATGAGAGTTAGTGTGTGTGTGTGTGTTGAACGTATTTCGAAGTTGTAGTGTGCAATTCACACACGGGCGGATCACAAGCTGGGCCCGTCATCGCCAGCAAGTACCCTGCCCACCCGAGCAACCTTTGTATAGTCGATCTATGGGTACTGCCGGGACCTTCAGCAGTGTGTGTGTGTGTGTGTGTGTGTGTGTGTGTGTGTGTGGTTAGATAAGAGTGTTTGTGTTTTAAGGGGGACTCCTTGAAGCTTTTTAGTAGAGTTCAGTGTATGTGTGTCTGTGTCTGTGTCTGCTTCTTTGTCTGTATCATTGTATTTGTTTCATATGTGTGTGATTGATAGATTAAGATTCTCAGGGGTGGTCTCGCTTCTCCCTTCATTGATATCGTATTGTCTTTGCGTGTGTGTTTTTTTGTTTTTTTTGCTTTTAATATTATCGTTGTTCAGGGTTTACTTTTTTTTATTTTCATCATCCTATTTCTTGCGGTTTTATTATTTTCATAATTAATTTATTGGGTTTATAATGCAATGGTGAATTTTACACACACACACACACACACACACACACACACACACACACACACACACACACACAGTCCAGTCCACCAAACTACTCGGCATCACTGTGGACAACCGACTCAACTGGAAGCGCCACGTCTCCAACACCGTCAGAGCAGCCTCCTACAAGCTGTACATGCTGCGTAGACTCAGGACGCTGGGGGCACCGGCTGCTGAGCTATGCAGTATTTACACATCTTTCATACTGCCAAAGCTCATGTATGCCTCCCCGGCTATTCGCCAATTTATTAATCTTGTGGGTAAAGAACGAAGAAGAGATAGGAGGAAGAGTAAAGGCAAGAGAAAAGTAAAAAAAATAAGACTGAAAATTGGAAAACAAATCTGAACCTTTTACAAATATAAAATAGACTGAGATAGAGATAGACTAATACATATTCAACAATTTAGGTAAGAAAACTCTCTCCCCTGTTACATATATAGAGTTCACTGTATATGCTATTATGCTAGTAGCCAGGTTGCTAGGTAGTTAGAGAGAGACAGAAAAAATCAACGAACCCAATTAAACAGAAAAGAGATTCCGAGAAGCACTCAGTCTTCATTTCTGACTCATTATTTGGAACCTGCGACTTTATTCACGAATGCTCCCGATAAGGCGGTATATCTTTCCTTCATTATTGTCTGACTTTTCCTATAAACCTGCGACTTTATTCGTGGATTCTCTCCGTTAGGCCATAACGTTTTCATTCATCGCTGACTTTTTCCTATAAACCTGCGACTTTTTTTCACGAATTCTCCCGATTAGTCGGTAAATCTTTCCTTCATTTTCCTGACGTTTTCCTATAAACCTGCGACTTTTTTTCACGAATTCTCCCGATTAGTCGGTAAATCTTTCCTTCATTTTCCTGACGTTTTCCTATAAACCTGCGACTTTTTTCGTGGATTCCCTTCCTAAGGCCATCATTTTTTCTCTCATCGCTGACTTATTCTTGAACACGTGCCATTTTTTTATGAATTCTCTCTGACAGGCACTTGATATTTTCCCTTCATTTCTGTCTGTTTCCCTAGAACGTGCGGCTTTTCGTTTCATCGTTGACTTCTTCTTCCTTATGGATGACTCTGTAACGCACTTCATTTTTCCTTCATTTCAATTTCATCACACTTCCCTTGTCACTGTAACACAAATACAACTACACACACACACACACACACACACACACACACACACACACACACACACACACACACACACACACACACACATAATTTTCAGTTCTAGGGCTGCAATCCTTCCTCTCAATAAACCGTTTTATTATTATTATTATTATTTATTACACACACACACACACACACACACACACACACACACACACACACATACACACGGGAAACCTTACAGCCAGTTATAAGCCCGTAAAATCAAACCATAACTGTCTGGAAATGCGAAGTGAAGCGACCGAGAGCGAGGCAGTGGTTAACCCACACCTCAAAATTATACTTCAGACGCGCACCCCTTTGTGTGTGTGTGTGTGTGTGTGTGTGTGTGTGTTTGGGATAAGCTGAGGATAGACAAGGATGGATATGCATGCATTAGAACAGATCAAAGGGATAATGTGTAAAAAGACATTAAACTTTTTTATATTTTTTATAGAAAGGAACGAGAATGTGGATAAGTAAGGGGGGGAAACGAGACTAAGTGGATGAGGAACAATGATTAGTAAAGGAAAACACTGAAGAATCGAGACTCGAGAACGAGAACATGCAAGGGGAGACACACGAGAGAGTGGGTGGAGGAGGAACAATGATTAGTAAAGGGAAACACAGAAGAACCGAGCCACGAGGACGAAAATATGCAAGGGGAGACACACGAGAGACTGGGTGCAGGATGAACAACTAAAGGGGAACACCATCAGGGAAAACGTTGAGACTCATATACGGGGAAAATCTGGACGATAAACGAAGAGGGAAAAGTAGAAGAAACACTGAAGATTGACAATATATAGATAGTCTTGTAGGGAAGGAGGCGGCTGAGAGCAACACAGGAAAGCAAAGAGAGGAAGAGGTGAGCTAGAGAAAATGCGATAATGTGAAGGGAAGACGAGGAGCACGGGAGAAGGACAAGGCTGGACAGCGAGTGACGAGGAAAAATAGGTTTGTGGCGGGAAAGAGGAAGGTGGCGGCTGGAAATGGTATACAGTAGGGGAGGGAAGGGGAAGGGAAGGTATGGAAGGAAGGGGAAGGGACAGAATAACGGGAGATAAGAGAGGAGAAATAGACGAAGAATAGGGGAGAGGAAGGCGGTTTTCCGAAAAGGTGTAAAAGGAAAGGGAAATGAATGGATAACGAGAGCCAAGTAGTGGAAACATTAATGGTGACGCGGGAAAGTTATGAAATGTTGCATCATAAAATTACGCTCGGATATTGGTACTTCTCATAAAGTTATACATGATTAAATAACAATGGACGATAAGTAAAATGAAAAAATCCAATCACACCTCACCTGTCACAGCATCATGATGGCAGGTACTGTGGTGGCGTGGAGAGAAATGACGTAAAAAAAAACCTAACCTAGTCCGCCACCTGCTCATCACATTCAAAGCTCCACATCAAGGAAGCTTTTAAGAGTTCAGTCCTCGAAATTCAACGCGGGCTCCCCCTGCATGGTACACCTGCGGGCCCGCGTCCCCGCATAGCAGCCAAAGGGTACAGTCAAGATCTATAGAAGGAGAGGTCAATTCACTTCTCTCTACTGCACATCCTATGTGGCGTCACTACGAGGTGCGGCTAAGGACCAATGAGACGTCGCCTGGATGCCTGGCGGAATGACAAAGTAACCAATGGAGAGGTCTGCCGGGACCCCTCTCGGAGACACAAGGGAGGGAGGAGGAGGGGGGATAGAGATAATGATCCTAGGAATGGGTAACTGAACCATTACAGATTCAGGTCCTCTGTCGGTCTGTCTCTCTCTCGTCTGTTTGTCTCTCTCTCTCTCTCTCTCTCTCTCTCTCTCTCTCTCTCTCTCTCTCTCTCTCTCTCTCTCTCTCTCTCTCTCTCTCTCTCTCTCTCTCTCACACACACACACACACACACACACACACACACACACACACACACACACACACACACACACACACACACACGTACACACACGATACAAAGAATAATTTTTTTCAAATTTGAAAGCAAATTTTCCCATAATATACAAATTAGTGGAGTTCCTTTGACTTTTACGCGGCGACAGGTCTGACCAGACTGACCGGGTCATGAGCGGTCAACCCCTGCTGCTCACCTCATAGTGACGTCATGCGGAGCCTCGAAATCAGCCCAAAATGAAGTGACCTTTCCTTCTTTAGATCTTGGGTACAGGGTTTAATGCGTGTTTTCACTCGCCGTGGTGGCCGCTCATCTCTTCAGGGAAAACGTTCAGTATCCAGGATTTCAATGTGTTTTGTTGTGCATTCATTTTCCCGTTTCTTTTTTTTTTTTCACTTAATATATAGAAGAAAAATAAAAGGTGCTCTTAACCCTCTTGTTTCCTTCCTTTTCCTTTTCCCTTCTCTTCTTTTACTCTGCCATCTTAAATTCCACCTTTCTATCTTCCTCCTTCCTCCTTCCACCTTCGTGCGCGTGGCGGGAAGTTTTCACCGGCGCCGTCTGAGAAAGCGGCGAGGCCCGCGTCCGCGTAATAAGCGCGGACGCGGGCCTCGCCCGCAAGTGTGAAAGGGCTAAATTAAGCGTAAGAACCAGTAATTGCAGTGCCGTAATTTCTGGGCTAGGAGGCTGTGGGCTCCAAAATGTTTTCCATATCGGGCTAAACATGCTCCTAAAAGTGTTGATTAAAAAAATCCCCCGCCTGCTCGCTGGCCCCGCCCCCCCAACTCATGAATCTAGGAAGCTCTCTGGCCCCCTAAAAAAATCCATCAAACTTACGGGCCTGAAATGCCTTGACCAAACGAATATTTGACGGATAACTCACATACGCAATTGAATTGATTGATAAATAAATATGTGAATTGAAACAGTAAAATAAAATAATAAAATAAAGCAAGTGTAACAAAAATCCCACTATTTAATATAATTTATCTTGAACTGATGTAAAATTTTCATGTTGGTTTTCTTCAGAGTACGCGTCCGTATTCTCTGCCGCTCCCGGCTCACAGCACATGTTTCCAAAGGGCACAATGGACACTGGTCGGGCTCCGGTGAGTGTTTTTCACATTGACGGTGTACAAGTCAAGGCAAACCATCACAAAGGTCATACAGCTGTCCACGGAAATACCGACAACCTCTACCAAAGCTATATCAAATGTGGGCGTGTGTGTGAGCCCCTAAGTGTTTGAGGAGGAGATGCAAGAGGAAAGAGGAAGAGGCCGCGTGGGCGACGGGGAGCAAGGGAGAGACGAATCTCACGGCACCATCAACAATGCACTATGCTGATGACGTAACGCATATCATCAACTACTTAGAAAAATCAAGACAGTTAGTGGAGAATAGAATCATAAAGGATAGAGAGAAAGAGCTGGATGAGGTCCGGGGTCAGCATGAACCAAGCGCCACTGTAAACACTTGTCTGCGCCATAACGGGCCAGGCCGACCACCAGCCCCACCTAGAAAGCCTGCCGGCGCAACAGGCGAAAAGTTAAAAACACGCAAAACCAAACCAAACGATGGAACACAAATCGGTTATGCAGAAACAGGTAAAGTTTTGCGACTAACAAGAAGAGGAACCAGAATAGGTAAATATATCTATGAAACGAGAAGAGGAAGCAGCGTCAACTAAATATACCTACGGCTGTATTAAAACCCGACCAACAAAAACAAGAGCACACCTCACCAACGCCAATGCTTCATGTCTGGTTCGTATTATCCGCCGTTACCACACGTGGCAACAAGCAAGACAAACAAACTAAAACTTCAAGAGGAGCAAAGCAGAACACCAGGCAAGGATTTTAGTGCTTGTAGAACGGTCCTTTCTTGTTCTTTTTCTTCTTTTGCTTCTTGGACTCATTCTTCGCTTCGTCCTTGGAGGGTTTCGAGGCCTTTTCTTTGAAGTCATCCTCCTGCAGAACTTGTCGCAGGAGAGCAGTGACCTCGTTGAGGTCAGGGGCATCTTCAAGGCTCTGTCGGAGGTCAGAGAAACGCTCCGTGTCAGGGATGACCTGCAGGGCCGTGCACGCTATGTCGATGACGTCATTCTCCTGCTGGCCGGGGTCCGCGCCCCGCGCCGCCAGACCGAAGTCCAACAGGAAGGCGCGCACCCCCTCGCCGGACGCGTCCACCAGCACGTTGCCCTCGTGGATGTCGCCGTGGGCGATGCCCCGCGCGTGCAGGCGCCGCACCACGCCGCACACCTCCACGAGGGCCAGCAGGCAGGCGCGCACCCTGCCGCGGCCCAGGCAGTCCTCCAGCCGCTCCCCCAGGCACAGCTCCATCACCATGCACGGGGGAGAGTCTGCCGTCAGCCCGTACAGCCGGGGCACGGCCGCCTCGCCCTCCAGCTCCTGCAGCACACCCGCTTCCTCGGAGGTCTTGGCCAGCAGCTCGGGGTCGTTCTCCGGCTTCTTGACGGCCACGGGCACCGTCCCGCCCCGGGGGAGCGTCAGGCGCCCCCGGTACACCGTGCCGTACTTGCCCACGCCCAGCACGGTGCCCATCTTGAGCTGCTGCTTCTTGATCACGGGGAGGTCCATGCTGCCGGTCCTTGCCGTGTGGGCGGAGAGGGAGAAGGTGGCAAGTTTGTGTTCGCAGTGCTCGGTGATCTCCTTGACGTCAGCCATGTGGCTGTATTGTCTGTTGGATGTCTTGACAGAGTCAAGAGCATGACTGTATAGGGTCAAGATTCAGCACGTCACCTCGGTTTTGGGAAAACGGTTTTGGGGAGATTGGAGTTGACATTGCATAGGACTGAGTCTAGAGCTAGTTGGTAGGAGGTGCCGCGGCCAGGCCAGGTAGGGGTGCACACGAGGCAGCCGAATAGCTGGGGCATGCCAGCGCTGCACGGTGTTATAGTTGCCTCCTGTAGTTTTCAACGGAGCCTTTCACACGTGGCCGCTGTGGTTGCCCTATACGGTAATCCGCTTCGACGGCGGCTCTCTCTCTCATATAGAGCCCGCCACTCACGGTCGTCGCCACTCGCTGCATGTCCAGCACTGTTTCAAATGGGAGCCACCGATTGCCGCCGCTGTTGTCCAACGCCTATCACTTCTCAGTGGTGCCCAACAAGGCCAAGGGAGGAAGACAGGTTTGCTGACGTATAGGGGAGAGGAGTATATGGTAGGAGGAAGGGCTGCAAGGGTAATGGGAAAAAAAGTGACGGAAATAGGGAAGAGAAGAAAATGGTTTGGGAAAGAGTGTATAAGAGGAATGGGGAGAGGAAGGGAATGAATGGGTAAAGAGGAGTATGGGAGGAAGAGGGGAAGGCAGTTTGCAGTAGAGATAAAAAGGAAGGGGTCGCATGCGAGAGAGAGAGAGAGAGAGAGAGAGAGAGAGAGAGAGAGAGAGAGAGAGAGAGAGAGAATTACATAGAATTACATAGAAAATCAGACCACACAGACCCCATGGTCCAGACTAGGTGGTCTGTCCTTAAACCTAAGTGATTTTACATTAATCAGAAGGCTCCAAAACGTTGCTTTTCTACTCTAGTTGATATTAGGTTGAAGGAAGTGACGGTCGAGCTTTTTTTTGAAGGAGTCAATCGTGTTACACTGTACCACTGACGGTGGAAGCTTATTCCATTCTCGCACTACAACGTTGGTGAAGGAAAATTTGGTGCAGTCTGAATTTACTTGTTTACATCTGAGTTTTACGCCATTGTTCCTCGTGCACAAAGTGTCATCGATCATAAGCAATGTTGATCTGTCTACATTCGTGAAACCAT
>NW_026111983.1:205000-268959 GCF_024679095.1 Eriocheir sinensis
ATTTTTTTATATATATATACGTGTTTCATCAGGAACTCCCTTGCCAATCCCTTTAACCTATTCAGAAACCCCATTTGCATCTCCTCCAAGTCTACGCCTTTAAAAAGAGTGTAAGTTAAGGTTTTTAATTGTTCTCTGGCTGTAAAATCTAAATCCTTGGAGCATTTGAATCATTAATTCATTCGAGTACTGATTCGAGGGAGTCTTTATGCATTATGTAATGGCGGTACAAGAGAAAAAAAAAGTGACCCAGGTGGACCTAATCAACAAAAGGTAGAGTTGAAGCACACCCTGCAGCTGCGCGTGGCGGCGGTGCTCATCTCCGTCCCGTTGGTCCTCTGAACCTATGGTGGATAAGAATCCATTACCCCGACACGGGCCAGTGTAACATCCAGGTTTCCACATCCTGCCTTCCCCAGCTTTCCCCAGATATTCATTCATCGACCGTCCCGAAGAGGAGGATGAACAGCTGAGTGGGCTGCACTCCGACTGCCAAGGCCGGGACTCGAACCCTGGCCCGCAGATTTGTAGTCAGGGAAGTTAACCACTGCGCCGAGGGATGCATAACCTACTCAGTGCCAGATACAGTTATTTGATTCAGGTGTTCTTGGTGTCTCGGTTACTTGCGCTTTTTCCTATAAATGTGAGACTGTTTGTGCAGATCCTGGCAGTAATACAATGATTGTTTTTCTTTCTTTCTTTCTTTCTTTCCCCCTTTCTCTCCGTCCGTCCACTTCCATAAACACACCCACCTCGACATCTTTCCTTGTTCCGTGTACTCCCCCTCCCACCACCACCACCACCACCATCATTACCACCACCATCACCACCACCACCACCATCACCATCACCACCACCACCACCACCACCACCACCACACACACACACAAACACACACACACACATACACACACACACGGCCCGGTAGCTCAGTGGATAGAGCGTCTGCCTCACAACCAGAAGGACCGGGGTTCAATTCCCCGGCCGGGTGAAGATAAGTTGGGTTTATCTTCTTTCACGTGTAGCCCCTGTTCACCTAGCAGTGAGTAGGTACGCGACGTCAGGCAAGGAGCTGTGACCTCGTTGTAGCGGTGTGTTGTGTGTGAGTTGTCTCAGTCCTACCCAAAGATCGGTATTACGAGCTCTGTGCTCTTTCGTAGGGGAACGGCTGGCTGTCTGACCCGCAGCAGACCAAGAGCTGAATTACACACACACGGTGACACACCTAAGCACTCACATTACAACACCAAATCACATTCGCTCAGTTTACAAACATCTGTTTCCTTACTAATCCTTTAATCCATCCCTCCATCCACACCTATACTATTTCCATATCCACATGTCTATCTATGTCTGTCCATCCTTTACTCACTGCGTCAATTCCTTATTCACTATTATACATACAGCGGACATCATTTTTAGCCCTCTCCTCTTAATCAAACCTTTTAATCAAACCGGTCATCCTGTTTGCTTTTTTAACGGACTCGTTGTACTGCTGGGAAAACTTGAGGTTAGACGCGACTGTGACGCCAAGATCTTTGACCGAGTGAACGCCTTTAACTTTAACGCCGCACATTTCATAGTCCTTCTTTATATTTCTAGATCCAACCTGCAGAATCTGGCACTTGTTTATATTAAAAGGCATTTCCCATTTTACTGACCAATCTGATACTTTACGCAAATTTTGTTGGCTCCGCCTGTCACATTCCGTAAGTACCGCATTGCCGATTTTCGTGTCGTCCGCAAATTTACTAATGAAATTATTGAGACCAAGGTTAATGTCGTTGATGTAAATGACGAAGAGAACGGGTCCCAGGACAGAGCCTTGGGGGACACCACTAGTGACTGGCATCCACTCAGAGGTCACTCCATTTATTACAACTCTTTGCTTTCTATTGCTTAGCCAGTGCTTGATCCATTCGTGAAGCTTACCCCCGATACCTATTTCCTTGATTTTATGAAGCTACTTGCAGTGTGGGACTTTATCACACGGCTTCTGGAAGTCTAAATAAATAATATCAAGTGATTTATAAACATCATAGACTGCAAAAAGCTCGTTATAGAACGTTAATAGATTCGACAAACAAGATCTGTTGTTACGGAAATCAAGATCAAGATAATAGACAGGTCTTTTCACGCGCAGGTTTTGACGTCATCAGCCGTATGATACAGAGCAGGCGGAGAATAATAAGGAAAACGAGAGATATTTCATGGTGTGTGTGTGTGTGTGTGTGTGTGTGTGTGTGTGTGTGTGTGTGTGTGTGTGTGTGTGTGTGTGTGTGTAATGAACCTTCTTATCCAAGTATTTTTGACATATTCTTACTCGCCGGAATCATCCGCTATTGAACAGTTCTCCTGTCCACCCTGACACCTCTGTAACACCTTATCCTCTTTTACCCAGTCTTTTCTTACCCCTAGCTGCCCATTAATTCTGTGACTGCTTCACATCCTTAATCCTAAATGCTAAAGTCACCCATCGAAATCAAAGAAAATGGCGCACACGGGATGCGTCTACACCTGTGGTCAGGTGAGGACTGGTGGGTAGGTTTTAGTCGAAGCAGACTGAGGGGCGGCAGGTGACGTCAATGCGCAGAAGAGGAGAATTCTGGTACGAGGTTGAGAAGACCTGGTATATTCTCTTGATCTTGACGGAAACCATGTTGCGAGTCCAGGATTAGCGAATTACACCCTAGGTAGTTAACTACTTTATCTCGAATAATTGTCTCAAATAATTTACCAATGATTTAAGTTAAGCTAATTGGCCTGTATTTATCCGGTGATTTTCGGTCGCCTTTTTTGAAAAAGGGTGTTACGTTAGCCATTTTCCAATCACTAGGCGCGATACCATGGTGCAAAGACATATTAAACAGCATTGTTAAAGGTCTGAGTATCGTTCTTGATATTTCTTAAAGTAATTTTGGATATATTTTATCGGGTCCTGGACTTTTGTTAGTTTTAAGTGACTGCAGCGCCTTGAGAACGTCATCTGTACTGATTTCAAAGTCAGGGAGGGAATGACTGGGATTTTCAATAGTGTTAGGAACAGCAGCAGTATCGGTAGAGCTACTATTAAAAACCAAGGCGGAATAAGAATTTAACGTGTTCGCTATGCGTTGGCTGTCTGTCACGATATTGCCGGAATTATCTGTTAATGGGCCAATCCCACTTCGAATCTCTTTTTTCTTGTTTACATATCTAAAAAAAACTTTTAGGATCTGACTTGCAATTTACCGCAATGTTTACTTCGTACCTCCGTTTCGTCTGTTTGATTAAACATTTAACGTGTTGTCTTGCTTCGTAGTACCGTGTACTATTTTCGGTAGAGTTATCGGTTTTCTTTTGCCTATATAACAAGCTCCTCTTTTGGAGAGCAAATATGATTTCATTATTAAACCGCGGAGGATTTTCAACTTTTCGGCGCTTTTCACAAGATTGCACGAATTTATTTTGTTCAGTTAGTAATCGAGCTTTAAAGTCTTGCCAAGATTCTTCGACGTCGATGTTGGATACTAATTGAAAGTTCGTTAATGACTGTCTTATTGTTCAAAATCCGCTCTTTTCAAATTGGAAACCAATACCTTATTCTCTGCAATCCTTGTTTGAGCTCTTTGTCGAGACGCACCAGTCTATGATCGCATGATCCGACGAGTTCGCCAACGCTAACATTGTCAACTAAGTTCTCTTGGGTTACTAATACAAGATCAAGAATATTACTATCGCGCGTTGGTTCACTAACCACTTGGCTAAGGCAGTTATTTTCAAGGAAGTCTAACATCCATCCTGTGCGATTCCCCCTCGGATCCCGTGAGTGTCTGCCAGTCTATATGCGGTAGATTAAAATCGCCCAAAATCAATGCATCACTGTTTCGGAGAGTTCTTTGCAAAACGCTATACATTATTTCATCATCCTCGCGTGACTGGCCTGGAGGCCTGTAAGTGACGGATATGCTGATTTTTAATTGATCGGTATTTGTACTCACGCTCACGTGTTCTACAGTACTGGCCTCTGGTGTTTTATCAACGGGCTGTAAGCTACTTTTGACGTAAAGAGCCACTCCTCCACCTCTACTATTAACTCGGTCTTTGTTGAAAAATATAAAGTTATCTATATTATATTCAGAAATTAAGTCTTTATTACCGATGTCAATAAATGTTTGTTATGGCAATTACATCAAAGTCTTCTGTTTTAGCCCGGAGAGAGCAAAATAGATAAACAACAAATCAGCATGTTACCCCCCCGGGGGCTGGCGTACCTACTCACCATATATAATGCGATGTTAACAACAGGTTACTTCCCTCAACGATTCAAAGTCGCCACTCTCACCATGATACCTAAACCAGGCAAACCATCCACGGATCCCAAGAACTACAGACCAATCTCACTCCTAGAAGTCCCTGGAAAAATCTTTGAAAGAATAATCAACTTACGACTCAGATGTCACCTGGAGGAAAACAACCTTTATAACCCGTCACAGTATGGCTTCAGGGCAGGGAGGAGCACTACGTCAGCTATCTCCATCGCCAGCGAAAAGGTAGCACTCACTAAAGGACAAGGACTAAACTGCACTATTATCCAACGCGACATCAGCAAAGCGTTTGATAAAGTCTGGCTACAAGGCCTGCAATACAAAATACTTCAACTCGGACTGCCAGAGCTAACGGAAAAACTGTTATGTAGCTTCCTTGATCAGCGCTCAGCTTCCATTCGAGTTAAGTCAGCAATCTCCTCCCCGTTCCCCCTGCACAGCGGCGTGCCACAGGGCAGCGTGTTATCACCAACGCTCTTCATCACCTACACCTCTGACATGCCCCGGTCTGATAACAGAAGCTGTATGGATATATATTATGCTGACGACGCGACACAAATAGTGACCTCCAACGGTACCCTAGACCACCATGACGCCCTGGTCGTGCGGGAGGCGAACAGACTCAACACATTTGAAAAAAATGGAAGATCAAGACAAACATAGACAAGTTCGCTGTGGTCGCACTCGGCAGGAAAAAATTAAATGACATACAAATACAGGGCAACACCATCTCCCACCAAAAACAATGCCAGATATTAGGCCACACAGTGACATCCACCGGCCTGATCGTTAAACACGTCAACGACAAAACCATGAAAGTTAAAACAGCCCTCACATCACTAAACAGATTCTGGCACTTCACAGAGCGGCTCAAACTGTATCTAGTAAAGACTAAGATACTTCCTATACTAGACTACTCACCCACCCCGACACACATGGCTTCCCACACCAAGATGTTACAGCTTCAGAGGCTGCAGAACAAAGCGCTGAGATTTGCCACCGGACAGAAATACCCGTACACGGAAAACACAGCAGCACTCGGAGACTCGCAGACTCGGAGTACAACTAGTCAGCACAAGGCTACGGGAGGCGGCCGGAAAGATATGGGAGAAGCTAGACCAGCAAGACGACGTGAACTACACCCACGTCAAGGAGCTTGACGGCAGCACGAACTTGGTCCACCCCTGGTTTCCGCGCAGCTTGAAGTCACTACGAGAACAACCGCCCACACATCACTTCACACAAGTGACGCCATAGCTTAGCTTAGCTCTCTACACACAAACAATCCAAACACACAAACCCCCAGCACGCCGGGGGTATACAAATAAGGTGCCCGATAAACAATAACTACACCAGAACAACTAACGAACCTACACCATACAACTGTACACTCCTACTGTCTTTCCTATTCCCCACCTGTACCTCACCACTAACCCACTTCCTCTTCGTACTATACCCTTGATTAACAAAAAAAAAGAGAGAGAGAGAGAGAGAGAGAGAGAGAGAGAGAGAGAGAGAGAGAGAGAGAGAGAGAGAGAGAGAGAGAGAGAGAGAGAGAGAGAGAGAGAGAGAGAGAGAGAACTTCCAAAAAATCGATAAGATGGTAACTTTGGGAGTCTAGGTAATACTCCAGATTTTGCTGCAATTTTGTACTTTATTCAGATATAGTTGGTGTTTTTGCCATCTTTATTAATCATTAAACAAACTAAACTCTTTTTGGAAGAACTACTTTGGATCCCTTACTCATGAAAACTAGAAAAATAAAATAGCCACAGGTGGGCCATTTTGTACAATGTGTGGGGCAAAACGGACCTCACATATGGGGCAAAATGGGCCTCATATGGAAATGCTTGACAACATGCCAAAACATACGTTTTGATAGAGAATCACACTGGAAAGATTACTTAACATAAAACTAAAATAATCTGGCTCTTATTCCATTAGAAAATATTTGTTGTTAGGCTCAGTAGCATGAACAACGATGAATTCTTATAAACTACTCACAAATGAAGAGTGATATATTACCTTCCTGAACATAAAAGTTCATATTCCATTACAAAAACAGATAATCTGTGGCTCAGTAGCATGAACACCAATGAACTCCAATGAAACTACTCACAAGTGAAAGTGAAATTACATTTCTGAACAAAAAGTTCTTAATGCTTTACAAAAATAATTGTTCTTTGGCTCAGCAGCATAAACAGCATGAACTCACGAAATAATGAAAAGTGACATTACCTTCCTGAACATAAAATTAATATTCATACAAAAGGGACAGAGAACACTTTGTCCTTATCTTTGTTCACTGAAGTTGTGAGTTAGTTAGCAGCAAAAAATAATAATTATTGTAAAGTGGGCTGTTTTGCCCCGAGGGCAACGAAAATGTTAACAATCCCAGCAGAACATTGGTGGTGCAGAAAAATGTTTCAGTAGTCAGACTCATTCACAGAGTAACGCCAGAGAACCGTGCAATAACACATGAAATTATGAGTCACAGTATTCCTACAAACACGATTTTATCATACCCATACCAATAGATCAGCTGGTGATAAAATATTCAGGGATTTTTCACACACAAACAAACGACGGCGTCCCAACTTGCCCCGGTGTTACTGGTGACTAATGAGCCGAGGAGTAAGTCCTTATCAATAGCTGCCAGAAGCTAAACACACAGAAAACGGGCTGGTCCATATTACCCACCTGTGCCATTCTGACCCACCTTCCCACACACACACACACGCAGGCGGTGGCTGAATCGACAGAGTAACACCACCGCGTTCAGGAGGACGCGAGATCAATCACCGCCTGGTGCCACCAAGCTGGGATTTTTCAGCCGCCGCCGAGTGGCTTAAAACTACCCACATGCTGTCCAGAAGACCACCCATCAACCCGGACTCTAGATTCTAGGATTAAAGATGAGCTCCGGGAGGGCAGCATGAGCCAATGCAAGATGGCGCCACTATAAACACTCGCCTGCGCCAGAACGGGCTGGGCCGACCATCAGGACCCACCGGGAAGAAGCCTTGGGCCGACCATCAGGCCCAACCGGGAAAAAGCCTACCGGCGCTATAGGCCGCGACGTAAACACACACACACACACACACACACACACACACACGGCGCGCGCGCGCACGCACAAAGCTTTTAAAGGATCTGAGGAGCTTTTTGAAGAGAGGGTGTTTGTCTCTCTCTCTCTCTCTCTCTCTCTCTCTCTCTCTCTCTCTCTCTCTCTCTCTCTCTCTCTCTCTCTCTCTCTCTCAACCACATGTATTTTCAATTATAATATTCTAATGCAATATAGAAACAGACAACTGACTCGTACGTGTCTGGTTTTCCGTCTCATTCCTTTTCGGATCTTGTGTTTTGGTGATGAGGGTATCTCGAAGCGGCCTCGGAGCCTTGATATGAAGCGTATCTATAGGTGAAGAGTAAGCGACTCGGCGGTTCTCAGTCACGAGTAACTTAAAATAAATATTAGAAGGGAAGGTTTCTGTGAAACTGACGTACTGTGACCTATGCATATTAGTGGTAGTGGTGGCAGTGGTGGTGGTGGTTAGTGTGGTGGTACTTTTGGTAATAGTAGTTGTAGTAGTAGTAGTAGTAGTAGTAGTAGTAGTTTTTTTTTTTTTTTTTTTTTTTTTTACAGCAAAGGAGACAGCTCAAGGGCACAAAAAAGTAAACATTAATAAAAAAAAGCCCGCTACTCGCTGCTCCTAAAAAGAATCCAAAGAGGTGGCCGAAAGATAGGTCAGTTTCGGGAGGAGAGGTGTCCTGATACCCTCCTCTTGAAAGAGTTCAAGTCGTAGGCAGGAGGAAATACAGATGAAGGAAGATTGTTCCAGAGTTTACCAGCGTGAGGGATGAAAGAGTGAAGATGCTGGTTAACTCTTGCATAAGGGGTTTGGACAGTATAGGGATGAGCATGAGTAGAAAGTCGAGTGCAGCGGGGCCATGGAGGGGGAAGGCATGCAGTTAGCAAGTTCAGAAGAGCAGTCAGAAATATCGATAGAAGATAGAAAGAGAGGCAACATTGCGGCGGAATTTAAGAGGTAGAAGACTATCAGTATGAGGAGGAGAGCTGATGAGACGAAGAGCCTTTGCCTCCACTCTGTCCAGAAGAGCTGTGTGAGTGGAGCCCCCCCACACATGAGATGCATACTCCATACGAGGGCGGACAAGGCCCCTGTATATGGACAGCAACTGTGCAGGGAAGAAGAACTGGCGGAGACGGTACAGAACGCCCAGCCTCGAGGAAGCTGATTTAGTAAGAGATGAGATATGAAGTTTCCAGTAGAGATTTTGAGTTAAGGATAGACCGAGGATGTTTAGTGTTGAGGAAGGTGATAGCTGGGTGTTGTCAAAGAATAGGGGATAGATGATTGGAATATTTTGTCGAGTGGATAGGTGGAGAAAATTTGATTTTGAGGCGTTGAAGGACACCAGGTTCTTCTTGCCCCAATCGGAAATAATAGTAAGGTCTGAGGCTAAGCGTTCTGCAGCCTCCAGCCTTGAGTCGTTAAGTTCCTGAAGGGTGGGTCTTCTATTAAAAGAAGTTGAATAATGCAGAGTGGAATCATCGGCGTAGGAATGGATAGGACAGTTCGTTTTGGAAAGAAGATCATCAATGAACAACAGAAAAAGAGTGGGAGATAGGACAGAACCCTGTGGGACACCACTGTTAATAGATTTAGGAAGAACAGTGACCGTCTACCACGGCAGAAATAGAACGGTCAGAAAGGAAACTGGAGATAAAGGTACAGAGAGAAGGATAGAAACCGTAGGAGGGTAGTTTAGAAAGCAAAGATTTGTGCCAGACCCTATCAAAAGCTTTTGATATGTCCAGCGCAATAGCAAAAGTTTCACCGAAACGGCTAAGAGAGGATGACCAAGAGTCAGTTAAGAAGGCTAGGAGATCACCAGTAGAACGCCCTTGCGGAACCCATACTGGCGATCAGATAGAAGGTCAGAAGTGGAAAGGTGCTTTTGAATCTTCCGGTTAAGGATTGATTCAAAGCTTTAGATAGACAAGAAAGTAAAGCAATAGGACGGTAGTTTGAGGATTGGAGCGGTCACCCTTCTTAGGTACAGGCTGTATGAAGGCATACTTCCAGCAAGAAGGAAAGGTAGATGTTGACAGGCAGAGGCGAAAGAGTTTGACCAGGCAGGGTGACAGCACGGAGGCACAGTTTTTAAGGACAATAGGAGGCACTCCATCAGGTCCATAAGCCTTCTGAGGATTGAGGCCAGAGAGGGCATAGAAAACATCATTTTGAAGAATCTTTATAACAGGCATAAAGGAGTCAGAGTGGGGATGAGTAGGAGGAATATGCCCAGAATCGTCCAGAGTGGAGTTTTTAGAAAACTTAGAGAGAAGAGTTCAGCCTTAGAGATAGATGAGACGGCAGTGTTGCCGTCAGGACTGAGGAGTGGAGGGAAAGATGAAGAAGTGAAGTTGGAGGAGATGTTTTTGGCGAGATGCCAGAAGTCACGGGAAGAGTTAGAGAAAGCAAGGTTTTGACATTTTCTATTAATGAAAGAATTTTTGGTTAGTCGGAGAATAGATTTGGCACGATTTCGGGCAGAAATGTAAAGTTCATAATTAGCATTAGTTTGAAGGCTCTGGTATCTTTTGTGAGCTACCTCTCTATCATTGACAGCACGAGAACAAGCGTGATTAAACCAAGGCTTTTTAGCGTGAGGAGTAGAGAAAGAACGAGGAATGTATGCCTCCATTCCAGAGACAATCACCTCTGTGATGCGCTGAGCACACCCAGAGGGGTCTCTATCCTGGAAGCAATAATCATTCCACGGGAAATCGGAAAAGTACATCCTCAGGTCGTCCCACCGAGCTGAAGCAAAATGCCAGAAGCATCGCCTCTTCGTTGGGTCCAGAGGGTGTACAGGAGCGATAGGACAGGATGCAGAAATAAGATTGTGATCGGAGGAGCCCAACGGAGAGAACAGTTTGACAGAATAAGCAGAAGGGTTTGAGGTAAGGAAGAGGTCTAGAATGTTGGGCCGATCTCCAAGACGGTCAGGAATACGTGTAGGGTGCTGGACCAACTGCTCTAGGTCGTTGAGGATAGCAAAGTTGAAGGCTTGTTCACCAGGATGGTCAGTGAAAGAGGATGAAAGCCAAAGCTGGTGGTGAACATTGAAATCTCCTAGGATGGAGATTTCAGCGAAGGGAGAGTGGGTCAAGATGTGCTCCACTTTAGAATTCAAATAGTCAAATAATTTTACATAAGTGGTAGAGTTAGGTGAGAGATAAACAGCACAGATGTATTTAGTAATAGAATGACAGTGAAGTCTTAACCAGATGGTGGAAAATTCAGAAGTGTCAAGGTCGTGGGCACGAGAGCAAGTGATGTCGTTGCGCACGTAGGCGCAACATCCAGCTTTGGATTGAAATTTAGGATAGAGATAGTAGGAGGGAACAGAATAGAGATTGCTGTCAGTAGCCTCAGAAACCTGTGTTTCGGTAAGGAAGAGAAGGTGAGGTTTAGAGGAGGAGAGATGATGTTCCACAGAATGAAAATTAGAGTAGTAATATTAGTAGTAGTAATACGAAAAGACGATGAATATTTAGCCTCAAACATTTCATCTTTCTCCTTTCAACCGAGAATAGACATTGCAAAATACGCACACCGTTAGTGCCCTCAAAGGGAGAGCTGTAGGTTAAGAAATATATGTTAAAAAGGGTTGTGGAATACATACAGTCTGACGCACGCGAGGAGAGAGCACCCCTGTATTTTAAAACGAGCAAAGGGGCAATCGATTCATATCGGTTTTGCATGAAGGCAAAGGAGGATTGAAGGAACATCAGACAACTCGAGGATGCCATTCATGCGCTGACACGGGACACTGAAATTTTGAGGGAGGGTCTCCTGACGACAGAGTGTAGCAGGCGTTCCACTCGCGGGAGTCCCTCCTCGCCCCTGCCCCCGCCCTCCCCCACCCGTTCCTCCCCCCTTCCCTCCTCCTCTTCCCCCTCATCCGCCTCACCCTGCCTTCCCTCTCCTCTCTCCTCCACCCTCGCCTCCCTTCCCCACCCACACACAGCCGCTACCACCCCCGCCTCCCCTCAAGTCCCCTCCTCCTCCCCAGTCCCGTCCTCCTCCCCCCCCTCTTCCTCCTCCTCCCCAACCTCCCCCGCCACCTCCTCCGCCACCTCCGCTACCACCTCAGGAACCTCCTTCTCTCCACCTTCCCCTTCAACGTCATCCTCCTCCTCCTCCTCCTCCTCTTCCTCATTCTTCCCCTCCTCCTCCTCCTCCTCCCCCTCCTTCTTCCCCTCCTCCTCCTCCTCCTCCCCCTCCTCTTCCTCCCCTCCCTCCTCCTCCTCCTCCTCCCCCTCCTCCTCCTCCTCCGCCTCCTCCGCCTCCCCCACCACTTCATCCGCCACCTCCTGGTCTCCATCTTTCACTTCAACGTCCTCCTCCTCCTCCTCCTCCTCCTCCTTCCCCTCCTCCTCCTCCTCCTCCTCCTCATTCACCTCCTCCTCCTCCTCTTCCTCCTCCTCCACTTCCTCCTCCACCTCCACCTCCTATTCTCCATCTTTCCCTTCAACGTCCTCCTCCTCCTCCTCCTCCTCCTCCTCCTGCCCCACCACTTCCTCCGCCACCTCCTTTTCTCCATCTTTCCTCCTCCTCCTCCTCCTCCTCCTCCTCCCTCCTCCTCATTCCCTCTCCTTCCTCCTCCTCCTCCCCACCACTTCCTCCTCCACCTCCGCCACCTCCTTTTCTCCATCTTTCCCTTCAACGTCCTCCTCATCCTCCTCCTCCTCCTCCTCCTCCTCTTCCTTCTCCTCCTCCTCCTCATTCCCCTCCTCCTGCTCCTCCTCGGTCTCCTCCTCCCCCACCACTTCCTCCGCCACCTCCTTTTCTCCGTCTATCCCTTCAACGTCCTCCTCCTCCTCCTCCTCCTCCTCCTCCTCCTCCTCCTCCTCCTCCTCCTCTTCGTCCTCCTCCTCTTCCTCCTCGTCCTCCTCCTCCTCCTCCTCCTCCTCCCCACCACTTCCTCCGCCACCTCCTTTTCTCCATTTATCCCTTCAACGTCCTCCTCCTCCTCCTCCTCCTCCTCCTCCTCCTCCTCCTCATTCCCCTCCTCCTCCTCCTCCTCCTCCTCCTCCTCCTCCTCCCCCACCACTTCCTCCGCCACCTCCTTTTCTCCGTCTATCCCTTCAACGTCCTCCTCCTCCTCCTCCTCCTCCTCCTCCTCATTCCCCTCCTCCTCCTCCTCATTCCCCTCCTCCTCCTCCTCCTCCTCCTCCTCCCCCACCACTTCCCCCGCCACCTCCTTTTCTCCATCTTTTCTCCAGGAGGGGGGGGACAGGTCAGTTGCTTCAAACTATCGCCCAATTAGCTTAACATCGGTTATAGGGAAGATGCTGGAGTCCATAATAGCCAGGAACATTCGGGAGCATTTAGAGAAACATAGCTTAATTCACGACTCGCAGCATGGGTTCACAAAAGGTAGGTCATGCCTCACCAATCTCTTGTCCTTCTACAATAAAGTATTTGAGGCGGTTGACAGAGATGAAAATTATGATGTAATCTATCTTGATTTTAGTAAAGCGTTTGACAAAGTTCCTCACCAACGACTGTTGCTTAAATTACAGGCTCACGGAGTAGAGGGTAAAGTTTTGAACTGGGTCAAGGCGTGGCTTAACAATAGGAAGCAAAGATTGCAAATCAATGGTAAAAGATCTGACTGGGGATGTGTTACGAGTGGGGTCCCACAAGGTTCGGTATTAGGTCCACTTTTGTTTATTATTTATATCGATGACTTAGACACAGGAATTAGTAGTGATGTTAGTAAATTTGCAGATGATACCAAGATCGGTAGAGTAATTGAGTCGGATCAGGACGCTAGTATTCTCCAAGGTGAACTCAACAGATTATATGACTGGGCGGATAAATGGCAGATGGAGTTCAATGTAGGAAGTGCAGTATTCTGAGTGTAGGTAGGAACAACCCCTCACATAACTATTGCTTAAATGACACTCTCATAAGTAGGTCTGGGTGCGAGAGGGATTTAGGGGTCTTAGTGAGCTCTGATCTCCGTCCAAGGGCACAATGCATTCAAGCTAGAAATCGAGCTAATAGGGTACTGGGATTTATTTCAAGGAGCGTAAGCAACAGCAGCCCCGAAGTCTTCCTCAAACTATATTTAGCATTAGTTAGACCTCATCTTGACTATGCGGTTCAGTTCTGGTCACCCTACTATAGAATGGATATCAAAATGTTAGAATCGGTGCAGAGGAGGATGACTAAGATGATTCAGGTGTTGAGAAACTTGCCATACGAGGAAAGACTCAAACAGTTAAACTTGCATTCTCTAGAAAGGCGAAGGGTGCGTGGAGACATGATCGAGGTTTATAAATGGATGAAGGGCTTTAATAAGGGAGACATTCATAAGGTTTTGTTGGTAAGAGAACCGGGTAGGACACGAAGTAATGGGTTTAAACTGGATAAATTCAGATTCAACAGGGACATAGGCAAAAATTGGTTTACTAACAGGGTGGTGGATGAGTGGAATAGGCTTAGCAGTCATGTGGTGAGTGCCAATACAATTGTCACATTCAAAAATAGACTAGATAAATTCATGGACAGCGATATTAGGTGGGGTTAGATACACGGGAGCTTAGGGTCAAAGGAGCTGCCTCGTACAGGCCTACCGGCCTCTTGCAGACTCCTGCGTTCATATGTTCTTATGTTCTATCCCTTCAACGTCCTCCTCCTCCTCCTCCTCCTCCTTCCCCTCCTCCTCCTCCTCCTCCTCCTCCTCCTCATTCCCCTCCTCCTCCTCCTCCTCATTCCCCTCCTCCTCCTCCTCCTCCTCCTCCTCCTCCCCCACCACTTCCTCCGCCACCTCCTTTTCTCCATCTTTCCCTTCAACGTCCTCCTCCTCCTCCTCCTCCTCCTCCTCCTCCTCCTCCTCCTCCTCCTCCTCCTCCTCCTCCTCCTCCTCCTCCTCTCCCTCCTCTTCCTCCTCCTCCTCCTCCTCCTCCTCCTCCTCCTCCTCCTCCTGTGGACGGCGCGTGGAACGGTTTCAAGAACAAACTCCTAGAGGTAGAGAGAACAACTGTTCCCGTGAAGACTAGGAGAACAAATAATGCCAAAAGCCAACCGTGCATGACTACCCAAGTTCGACAGGCGATTAACTTAAAGAAGAGAAAATACAACTTGCTAAAGGACAACAGCACTGACGAGGCTCGCGAACAGTACCATCAAAGCCTCAGAGCTTGCAGAACTCTCATACGCCAGCGTAAACGCGACTTTAAAAAGCAGATTGCGCGCGAAGCTAAGTCCAGCCCGAAAAAGTTCTTCACGTATATAAGAACCAAAAATAGGACAAAAAGCAATATCGGTCCCCTAAAAGATGAAAGTGACGAACTAACACAGGACAGCAGACAAATGGTCGAAATCCGGAACAGAAACTTCGCGTCTGTGTTCACGGTCGAGAACACCCAGTCCGTACCCGAGAGCCCTACCCCACCGATGGGAATCACACCCCTAGAACTTGGCACAATTGACGAACGGGATGCAAAAAAGTATCTATACAAACTCGAAACAAACAAGTCCACCGGACCCGACGACTTGTCACCCAGGCTGCTCAAGGAACTCAAGCAACAAATCCTCCAGCCACTCACCGCCATCTACAATCTGTCACTACAACAAAACAAAGATCCGAAAGACTGGAAACAACCGAACGTAACACCGATCTTCAAAAAAGGAGACAAAAGCGTGGCCCTAAACTACAGACCAATCAGCTTGACCTAAGTGGCCGGAAAAATCCTCGAGATCATCAGAGACAAACTCGTTAGGTTCCTTGAAGACAACATCATCATTTCCGATGCTCAGCACGGTTTCAGGAATAAGCGCTCATGCTTAACCAATTTATTGGACTTCTTCCAAGGTATCTGTGAAAACTGGGATAATCATATCCCCAGTGATGTTATATATCTAGACTTTCAAAAAGCCTTTGACAAAGTGCCACACGAAAGACTCCTCAAGAAACTCAAGTCGGCGGGGTTAGGCGACAACCTGACAGCGTGGATCAAAGACTGGCTCACTGGAAGAAAACAACGAGTTGTACTCAACGGACAGGCCTCCGAGTGGCTCCCGGTCACAAGTGGAATGCCACAGGGGTCAGTGCTGGGACCCATACTCTTCATCATATATATCAACGACCTAGAACTTGGATTAAAATCCAATCTTTCAAAATTTGCCGACGACACAAAGGTGGGTGGGAAGGCCCTCACGACGGCAGACTGCGAAATTATCCAAAGAGACCTGGACCTGATCATCGGTGGTCGGAAAAATGTCAGATGTCCTTCAACACTACCAAATGTAAAGTAATGCATATCGGATCCAGAAACAGCAACCACACATACCACATGGGTGGCGAGCCATTATATGTAGTGCAAGAGAAAAGAGACCTCGGGGTCACCATCAGCAGTGACTTGGAACAAACAAAACACTGCAAGTCCGCCTGTAAGAAAGCCAATACAATGCTTGGGTTCATAGCGAGGAACTTCGAATACAAGACGCCGGGAGTTATGTTATCCTTGTATAATTCGCTGGTAAGGCCCCACCTGGAATACGCAGTGTAATTCTGGTCTCCAAATTACAGGAAAGACATTGAATTACTTGAGAGAGTACAGCGCCGCGCCACGAAGATGATACCATCACTGAGGACGAAGCCCTATGAAGAGCGACTCGAACGACTCAACCTCTTCACGTTGGAAAAGAGACGACTGCGGGGAGACATGATACAAGTCTTTAAGTACCTGAACAAGCTCAGCAACGTTGATAACTCCAAGCTCTTCACGCTACAAACTAACCTGAGAACAAGAAACAACGCCGACCACGCTCTCTGGGACAAAACTTCGAGGACAATAGCTGAAAAGCGCCGGGTTGTGAAAGTCTCTCTCGTGACCGAGGCTCAGGACAAGCGATTGGTCTTTGAGGCGTTTTCAAGACCCTGTGGGAGCGAACTCCCAGTGTTGGAGGCATCTAACACAGCAGTATCTAATTTCCATGCACATTTTTTATCCAACTCAATTTATGGTCACACTTTAAGTTATTTCGAAAGCGCTTTTAATATTTGCCCAAACTGTAAACTCGCTTAAATTTCTAATAATGCCTTCGAACCTCCGTAAGTGTGACGTCTGTACCGAACGATTTGCAGCTCAGTTCTTCCAGCTGAGTAGAACTTGCCGCCTCTGCATTCAGAGATTACAACTTCAGAAGGCTGTGACTGAATGGAAAGTCAAACATAATGATCTTGAAAAGAAATTCGAAGCCCTTCAGGAATTTGTTTCAAATAATGTGGCAGTGACTCCACCATCGATGGTGGAGAGGCCCTCCACCGAGACTGTGCCCTCTCCAGACGAATCTCCTGCTTCACGGGAGGACGTGTTACCTGCCTCACAGGTTGACTCCCAGCCTGCCTCACAGGCTAACCCGCAGCCTGCCTCACAGGCTAACCCGCAGCCTGCCTCACAGGCTAACCCCCAGCCTGCCTCACAGGTCAACCGACAGCCTGCCTCACAGGACAACCGCCAGCCTGCCTCACAGGCAGACCCCAGCCTGCTTCACAGGCTGACCCCCAGCCTGCTTCACAGGCTAACCCCCAGCCTGCTTCACAGGCTAACTCCCAGCCTGCCTCACAGGACAACTTCCAGCCTGCCCCACTTAACGCTTCTCTTCCTGCTTCACAGGATGTCGGGTTCCAACCTATAAGGAATGGAGCCAAACCGAAGCAGGCAACCAAGGATTTACTGACCCCCAGTACCTTCAATAGGTTCCAGGTGCTGGCAGACACCATGGAGGATGAGTTTGAGACTCGCCTAGTTGGGGACTCCATGGTGCGTGGCCAGCTGGTTGAGTTCTGTGGTCGTTCATCAAACGGCCGCAGAAAACGTTACTGCTATCCAGGTGCCAGACTGGACGACATCACCGCAGCGTGCGATGATGTCACGAGAAATGCCGACCGAAACACCCTCTTTGTCATTCACGCGGGGACGAATGACGTAAAGACAACCGGTTCTGAGGAACTGCTTGAGAAATACTGCCGCATGATCAAGCAGTATAAACGTAAAACGGATGCCAGTAACATCATAATCTCAGGAATCCTCCCGAGAGTCGGTGCCGAATCTAACTTTTACAGTAAGGCCTTCAGCACAAACAACAGACTTCAGTCCCTTTCCTCACAAGAAAACGTCCAGTTCGCTAACTTGTGGAACAGTTTTTACTATGATTCAGACTTGTTCCTTGCTGATGGCATCCACTTAAACCCTGTTGGAGCAGCCCGTTTCGGGAGGCTGCTCTGTGACCAAGTGGCTCTTCGAAAGCCAAAAAACGCGGAGGCGAGAACACCAGCAGCCCCACCGTAAGGGAGCACTCAACCCGCGAAACCCCCGACTCGAATCACATTAAAGCTTGCTATGTAAACGCTCGTAGCCTACGTAACAAATTTGAAGACTTAGAAGTCCTCGCAGCTACAAATCATTATCACATCATCGGAGTCACAGAATCTTGGATAGACACTTCAAATAGAGATTTCATTGCGGAGTAAAGATTACCGGGTTATACCATCTCTAGTCATGAAAGAGAGAACAGACAGGGTGGAGGCGTTATCCTTTATATCCACAACTCTCTCCACCCAGTTTCCGTGAAAACAGATATTATAACCAATGTAGACACGGTCTTCATTGAAATTAAAAATAGATCTCGTAAAATAGTAATTTTACTTATCTACAGACCGCCAAGGCAGACTCTTGATATCGACCACGCATTAAATGAATTATTATTAGAAACAAGTAGCAGTTGCGAGGCAGCAATTGTTGGGGACTTTAACTTGCCAGTGAAAAGATGGGGTGAACCGTTGAACTGTCATACAGGGCTCGACCTGTACACAAATTTACTAGAAAGTGATTTATATCAACACGTTCAAGAACCGACTCGGAAAAATAATATACTTGACCTTATCTTTTCAACGACAGCTGATCTAGTTAACGAAGTAAATGTTGGTCCAATTTTTAATTCTAGCGATCACCGAACAATCACATTCAGCATCAATATGAAAGAAAGTAAAGTAACTCCTAGCAAAGAAAAGGTGCCTGATTATCAGAGAGCGAATTTCGTAAGACTCCGATCAATTCTAAATAATTCTAACTGGACTGAAATCTCGGCGGAAACAGATATTGATAAATCTTGGGGTGCCTTCACCACAATATTTAACAATGCCATAAGCATATGCGTACCCTATCGAAACAGACGTTCAGCTTTTAAGAAGAAACCCAAATGGTGGAGTAACGAAATTCAAAATAGCCTATCTCTTAAAAAACGCGTATACAGTAGATACATATCAACCCAGAGTGAGGCTGACAAACTAGAGTTGGACAGAATTCGCCGCGAAACCAAGAAATTAATAAAACGAAGCAAGAAAAATCTTGAAGAATATATAGCGGAAACGAGTAAATCTAATCCTAAAGACTTTTTAGCTATGTAAATAATAAAAAGTTACTCACTTGTGGTATCGGACCGCTTGGTAATGATAATGGTAACCACACGAACGATGAAAATGAAATGGCTACAATCCTAAATAACTTTTTCGCATCCGTATTTACCGACGAAGATTGTTTATCACCTTAACCACCGGAGGTTAGAAGGACCGAAAAGATGTTAAGTGGCGTGCTCATCGTAAAAAGTGACATTTTACGCACAATTGAAAAGAATAAAGTAAGCAAAGCTCCTGGTCCAGACAAAATTACCCCTAGAGTCTTAAAAGAAATCAAACATCAAATTTGTAAACCGCTCTCCATCATATTCAATAAATCTTTAACAGCTGGAAAAGTTCCATCAGATTGGAAACTTGCAAATGTCACACCAATTTTCAAAAGGGGTTTACAAGTCTCATCCAGGACATTATCGACCAATTAGCCTGACATCGACTGTTTGTAAGTTAATGGAGACTATCATTCGCGACAATATGGTGAAATTTTTCGAAGAAAATAATATGATAAATAATTCACAACATCGCTTCCGTAGTAAACGTTCGTGTTAAACTAACTTACTTGATTTTTTCATTATATTTTTGAGGTGTTCGATGAAAGCAGATCAGTAGATATCATATATCTGGATTTCCAAAAGGCATTTGATAAGGTCCCCCACCAACGATTCCTCAGCAAACTATTGGCGCACGGTATCTCGGGTAACATTCACAATTGACTTCTGGACTGGCTCTCTGAGCGGAAAGAGAGAGCAGTTCTAAACGGTGTACATTTAACTGGCTCGACGTCAGAAGCGGCGTACCTGAAGGATCAGTGCTTGGCCCCATGCTCTTCTTAATTTATGTTAATGATATCGATGATAGCCTCACTTGCAAAGTATCAAAATTTGCTGATGACACAAAAATTGCAAGTAAAGTAACTGCGACACTCGACGAAGAAGCTTTACAATCAGATCTAGATCGACTTGCACGTTGGCCCAATCAATGGCAAATGAAATTTAACGTTGACAAATGTAAAGTGTTGCACATCGGAAAAAATAACAATCGCGTTCGGTACGTAATTAATGGCAAACAACTTTCTGCAGTAAGTAAAGAAAAGGATCTTGAAATCACTATATCAAGCGATTTAAAGCCCGGTCAGCATTGTTCAGAGGTAGTTAAAACTGCAAACAAATTGGTTGGCTTCATCGGACGAGTCTTTAATAATAAATCGGAGAAAAGTAATATCAAAACTTTATAATTCATTGGTTGGACCCCGTCTAGAGTACTGTGTACAGTTTTGGTCTCCCTACTACAGAAAAGACATAGAAAAGTTGGAACGGGTTCAACGAAGAGTAACAAAGATGATTCCTAAGTTGAGAAATTTATCATATGAACAAAGATTTAAAGAAGTAAATTTATTCAGTTTATCAAAACGAAGATTTTTTTTTTTTTTTTTTTTTTACGTTGTTGCCTATTGCGCCGGTAGGCATCTTCCCGGTGGGGCCTGATGGTCGGCCCAAGGCGTCTTCCAGGTGGGGCCTGATGGTCGGCCCAGCCCGTTCTGGCGCAGGCGACTGTTTATAGTGGCGCCATCTTGCATTGGCTCATGCTGCCCCCCGGAACTCGTTCTTGATTCGCTTGGACGGCTTCCTCTAGAGTCCGGGTTGATGGGTGGTCTTCAGGACAGCATGTAAGTAGTTTTAAGCCACTCGGCGGTGACTGAAAAATCCGAGTGGTAGCGTGGGGATTCGAACCCGCGTCGTCCATCACGCGGTGAATGTGAGCCCAGTACGCTACCACCTACGCCACCGCCTACCCGAGGTGATGCGAGGTGATCTAATAGAAGTGTTTAAAATGTTTAAAGGATTCAATGATATTAATGCGGAAGATTACTTCACAATTGATCGATCAAATAGAACAAGAAGAAATCACAATTTGAAGATAAGTGGTAAAAGATTCTCGTCGCACGAAGCTAAACACTTCTTCTTCAATCGAGTTGTTAATGTTTGGAACTCTCTTCCCTGTGATGTCGTTGATAGTACAACAGTTACGGCCTTCAAGAATAGATTAGACAAGTATTTTGAATCCAACCAGCAACTAAGATATTACTCATTGTCGTAATAACGTTAAGTTCTTTCGAATACTGGTGTCTTTGTCCGCTTTTATCGCCCGGTTAGTGGTATCAGTAATGGTAGTTCTTTCCTCTTTCCTACATAATTTCCATGCAGTTTTTCCATGCTGCAAGGTTGTTGTTTTCCTTGACTGCCAGCTTTGGCAGGAGGGATGGGGTGTGGGGAGGAGCCTTCGCCTTTGCTGTCCTTCATCTTCCACCTTTGATTAGTTAGTGTAAGTGTAGCTTGTCACAAACAGCCTCGTAAGGACCAGCAGGTCTGCTGTTGTTTGTTCTTCCTTTGTGTTCCTTTGTGTTCCTCCTCCTTCTTCCCCTCCTCCTCCTCCTCCTCCTCTTCCTCCTCCTCCTCCTCCCTCACCACTTCCTCCGCCAACCCCGCCACCTCCTTTTCTCCATCTTTCCCTTCAACGTCTTCCTCCTCCTCCTCCTCCTCCTCCTCCTCCTCCTCCACCTCCTCCACCTCCTCCTCCCCTAAACTACAGACCAACCAGCCTGACCTCTGTGGCGGGAAAAATCCTCGAGAAGATCATCAGAGACAAACTCGATAGCTTCCTTGAATACAACATCATCATTTCCGATGCTCAGCACGGTTTCAGGAATAAGCGCTCATGCTTAACCAATTTATTGGACTTTTTCCAAGGTATCTATGAAAACTGGGATAATCATATCCCCAGTGATGTTATATATCTAGAATTTCAGAAAGCCTTTGACAAAGTGCCACACGAAAGACTCCTCTAGAAACTCAAGTCGGCGGGATTAGGCGGCAATCTGACAGCGTGGATCAAAGACTGGCTCACTGGAAGAAAGCAACGAGTTGTACTCAACGGACAGGGCTCCGAGTGGCTCCCGGTCACAAGTGGAGTGCCACAGGGGTCAGTGCTGGGACCCACACTTTTCATCATATATATCAACGACCTAGAACTAGGATTGAAATCCAATCTTTCAAAATTTGCCGACGACACAAAGATGGGTGGGAAGGCCCTCACAACGGCAGACTGCGAAATTATCCAGAGAGACCTGGATCAGATCACTCGGTGGTCAGAAAAATGGCAGATGTCTTTCAACACTACCAAATGTAAAGTAATGCATATCGGATCCAGAAACAGCAATCACATATACCACATGGGTGGCGAACCACTACATGTTGTGCAAGAGGAAAGAGACCTCGGGGTCACCATCAGCAGTGACTTGAAACAAACAAAACACTGCAAGTCCACCTGTAAGAAAGCCAATACAATGCTTGGGTTCATAGCGAGGAACTTCGAATACAAGACGCCGGGAGTTATGTTATCCTTGTATAATTCGCTGGTAAGGCCCCACCTGGAATACGCCGTACAATTCTGGTCTCCTAATTGCAGGAAAGACATTGAATTACTTGAGAGAGAACAGCGCCGCGCCACGAATATGATACCATCACTGAGGACGAAGCCCTATGAAGAGCGACTCGAGCGACTCAACCTCTTCACGTTGGAAAAGAGACGACTGCGGGGAGACATGATACAAGTCTTTAAGTACCTGAACAAGCTCAGCAACGCTGATCATTCCAAACTCTTCACGCTACAAACCAACCTGAGAACAAGAAACAACAGAAAAACAATTCAAGCAAAGCGATGCAATACCGACATCGGCAGGAGTTATTTCTCGAATAGAGTTGTTCGCCACTGGAACAGCCTTCCTGCAGAAGTGGTTAGCGCAGAGACCATCAACTCCTTCAAGAAACGCATTGATCTCCACTTTGCTGCATCGGGAGTGAACTGAACGTTCCCAAGAGTAGATACACAAGTGCTTTAATCCTTCCCTGCAAGCCACTCCTATGGCAAACGGACTGATTAAATCACTGAACGCAGGCAGCCTAGTCATGAGCCAACAGGCTTTCTGCTGCCTGCTAGTCCATGTTTCCATGTTTCCTCCTCCTCCCCTTCCTTCTCCCCTACTTCCTAGGAGGTTAGAAGGACCGAAAAGATGTTAAGTGGCGTGCTCATCGTAGAAAGTGACATTTTACGCACAATTGAAAAGATTAAAGTAAGCAAAGCTCCTGGTCCAGACAAAATTACCCCTAGGGTCTTAAAATAATTCCAACATCAAATTTGTAAACCGCTCTCCATCATATTCAATAAATCTTTAACAGCTGGAAAAGTTCGGTCGGATTGGAAACTTGCAAATGTCACACCAATTTTCAAAAAGGGGGACAAGTCTCATCCAGGAAACTATTGACCAATTAGCCTGACATCGATTGTTTGTAAGTTAATTCTTCGAAGAAAGTAATATGATAAATAATTCGCAACATGGCTTCCGTGGTAAACGTTCGTGTTTGACTAACTTACTTGATTTTTTTCATTATATTTTTGAGGTGTTGGATGAAAGCAGATCAGTAGATATCATATATCTGGATTTTCAAAAGGCATTTGATAAGGTCCCCCACCAACGATTGCTCAGCAAACTATTGGCGCACGGTATCTCGGGTAACATTCACAATTGGCTTGTGGACTGGCTCTCTGAGCGGAAACAGAGAGTAGTTCTAAACGGTGTTACATCTAACTGGCTCGATGTCAGAAGCGGCGTACCTCAAGGATCAGTGCTTGGCCCCATGCTCTTCTTAATTTATGTTAATGATATCGATGATGGGCTCACTGGCAAAGTATCAAAATTTGCTGATCACAGTAATAGATGAGCCACTAACACAATCACCCACACAGTAACATGGCGGGGAAAAGCTGAGGAGCTCTCTTGCGGTAAATATCTGCCTCCCAAAATAGCGGGCCTTTGCGGGGCAGCTGAGAAGTGAGCAGCTGATCGCTGCTGATGACGTCACGTGCAACCCCTCTATAGTCACGCCGACCTTCAGTGGCGAGAGGGGTCTCCCTCACCCCCCCCCCCTCAGAATTCATGGGATTGGCTATGGGTGGGTGCGGCTTGGCCAATGGGAAGGCATGAGAAAAAGTCATTTTTTCTACTCTGCGGCTTTTGTTTATAATCCCTATCCCCGCTGGTATTGTGGTTTCTTTGTTTATCCCTGTTACTCTGATCTCTCTCTCTCTCTCTCTCTCTCTCTCTCTCTCTCTCTCTCTCTCTCTCTCTCTCTCTCTCTCTCATACACACACACATACACACACACATACACACAAACATACACACACACACACAATAATTTTTCCTCCTTCTCCTCCTGTCCTGCTGCCCTAATTAACCTTTATCTTCGTTTAATCCCTCCATTCAGCCTCAGGTAGGTCATTACCGGCTTGGGTTTGACCTTCCGAAGGGTGACGGGAACACGGACGGGAACTGTCTCGTGACATCTCTCGGGCACCAGTTTCCGAAAACTGTTTGCCAACACATTTCAGTAGTTGTTCCAGTTATTCTCTTGGATGTTTTTCATCGCAGGCGACAGAGCACCCATTTATGGTGAGAACTGAGCCTCTCGGAACACAGCTCTGCCAGTACTTGATGACATAATACATTATCAATGAAAGTAAGCCAATCAGCAGCACGGGGCGGGCAGGCTCCAGGTGGATCCTCCCAAAACGGGGGAGACTCTCGCCACTGAAGGCCGGCGTGACTATATATTTGCATTTTCAACTTTGTGACTGCGGGTTTGACTTTAAAATGTAGGAGCGGAGCGCGCGCGTTCTACTAAGCTCACGGCGGCACCAAAGAGTGTTTTCTGTACTTTTGCACTTCAAACTTTTTGTGTGTGATGGTCGAAAATATCATGTGTGGGAGCGAGTGAGTGAGTGAGTGAGTGTGTTTGAAGACCAGCGAGAATATGGACATGTGTAGGTATTATTGCTGCCCTGTAAAAAAATGAAAAGATAAGAAAATAAACTTCATATATAGACAATTACATCTTTAATAATCTGTGGTCACTAGGACGGCGAAAATTTTATGTAGGGGCGACCGAGCGAGTGTGTGTTTGAAGACAGACGGAAATATGTAAAAAAGAATAAAATAACGACTATACATTTTACATTTTGCCTTTCAAGCCGTAGAGTGATTACAAACATTCATTTCTACATGAACACTTACATAATTAATACCCTGAGTGACAGCGAGAACACCCGCAGCGTTAGGGATATGTACGTTCACCTCATATTCATCTCTATATAACAACTTCATTTTACATTTTAACTTTTATAACATATAGAAAGTATTAACATTCATACTTCTATAAACAACCACATATTTAATACCCTGAGTGACAGCGAGAACACCCGCAGCGTTAGGAATATATGTGTCCACCTCCTATTCATCTCCATAACAACTACATATTTAAAGTACAAGTGGCAGCGAGCAGGAACGGCCGCAGCGTAGCAATACGCATGTTCAGCCCCGTTCTGGGATCCCCGTGTGACACATCGGGTCGTTAGGGATTAAATAAGTATAACATTATGTAAGGCAATACGTCTGTCCGCTGAATGGCTCATAGTGACAAGTGGCTGACGCTCGCGAGTGTTGTCATCCGAGAATTGTTGACAGTGAAACAGAAATACAAGGATGGGAGGGAATGGCGCGGCCCTCGTTGGCAACATGGGTTAGTTGTGAGAGAGAGAGAGAGAGAGAGAGAGAGAATGCTCTAATATATTTTCTTTAAGCAAGTATGAAGCCGACAGCTGTAGCAAAAAGTTTAATTAAGAATACGCCGTTCAAGGGAGGCTGCGGTGTAGTTTACTATTGGAAGGGACGATAGAGTGAAGGTTCTGGTTAACCCTTTCATTTGGACAGGAGGAAGGAGGGGCTTGGAGTCGCTAGGGCAGGATAACGGGGCTGTACTAGGCCAAAGAGACTATATACCAAGAGATAGTGGTATGTAGTAATTCCTCGGGCGTGCGGAAGTAGCGCCATCTATTGCAGCCCACCAAAAACGTCACTTTTCAGGGGTAGCTTTACTATTTTTGAAGTACCTGCCACAGCACCCTATCCAGCCTTTACTTATTTTTTTCATTATTGTAAAATGATTTACTAATGGGGTAAAGAAAAATATATTTGTTCCTATGTTTTATTAGGTATTATCTACACTATATCAATTTGTTATTTTAGGAAAAATATGGTGTAGAAAGCATTTGCTAATATATATATATATATATATATATATATATATATATATATATATATATATATATATATATATATATATATATATATATATATATATATATATATATATATATATATATATGTGTGTGTGTGTGTGTGTGTGTGTGTAGCAAACATATCCAGTGCTTTAAATACAAGCAAAGCATACAACATTCTATGCATGCTAGATTACTATAATGCCTTTGCAACTGTGGTAACCCGGATGTCACACTGGTCCTGTGTCCCAGGGTAATGGGTTCCCTAACACCACAGGCTCAAGGGCCAATGTTACAGAGATGAGCACCGAGGCCACGCGCTGCTACAGCGTATGCCCCCAACCGTACCTTTACCTTTTGCAAAAATGCTCTTGCCTGAGTAAAAATATCACACTAACTGTACAAGTGCCAGATAATGGCAAGTATTGCATACTGTTTGACAGGGCAGAGAACAAAAGCTTCTAAGCGTTACAACTGAAATAAACAATGGGAGACACTCAAAGCTTGTTAACTGAACATGACCCGATTTATAACAGGCAAAACCAACAATGGTGCGTTATATACAATGAAAACTGTATAAAAATGTTGCAAGGCACATCAATATAAGAGCAAAGCATCATAAAACATGCTGAAATACATGATGGAGGACATCAAGAAGGTAACACATGAGTTGTCTTAAATGGAATGCAATAACTTGGTGGTCCTGGGAGACAGCCGAGCCTGGAGATGAAAAAGGGATGTAGGACACGGTATGATCTCACAAGCTCTGACCTTGGTGTCAGGGTCATGAAGATATTAAGCTCAGCAGGCACAACTATGAAGCGGAGGCACATATGATAAAAGCAAATGAGACAAAATAAGGCAACTCATAGTGTAAGAAAATATCAGGAAAGTTATGCTGCAGTATGTGACACACCAAATTACAGGGCAGAGAGTGATATGTATTTCATAGGCTACATCAGTAAACATGTAGCATTTATTGCAGGAACCACACATTAAAGTTGGATGTAATAAAATATATGTTTTTAGCACACATTAAAGTTGGATGTAATAAAATCATTTAATATGAAACTCCTTGAACTGGCCAACCAAACAAACCACTCTCTGCCACCCCGCCCCCCCCCTTCAATAAAGCATTACTTTTCACAAGGTTTATGAAGCATTATTCAAGAATATCAACTGTCATTACATTTTGTCAAAAAAAAAATCATACCTATGTGATTATTTATATCATATAAAGCAGAAAAAAATTGCATGCTGTAATACAAACAAGATTACTCCTGGAAGCCACATTAATGATGCCAGACACGTGATGATAGACACTTAGTGTGATGAAATTACATGCTGTATTTCACATCATGAAACCAAGCCAAGTGTCACTGCAGCACATATTAGGTAAGGCAGACATCAAAAGCTTGTTACCTGAACAAGATTAAATATAACAGGCAAAATCCACAATAAAGTATTACATACTGTTGGGTAGGGAAGAGAACAAATGCTTCCAAGCATTACACCTGAAATAAACAATGGCAGATATTCAAAGCTTGTGAGCTGAACAAGATCTGATTTATAACAGGCAAAACCAACAATGCGATATCTGACAGGGGATTCCTTGCATTACAATTGGAAAGTGGCAGACACCTAAAGCTTTTTAACCGAACAAAATGTGATTTATAACAGGCAAAACAAACAATGGTGCATTACATGTGATATCTGGCGGGAGAGATAAATGATTCCTTGCATTACAACTGGAAAGTGGCAGACACCCAAAGCTTGTTAATTGAACAAGATCTGATTTATAATAAGCAAGCCCAACAATGGTGCATTACATGCGATATCTGGGAGGGGATTCCTTGCATTAGAATTGGAAAGTGGCAGACACCTAAAGCTTGTTAACTGAACAAGATCTGATTTATAACAGGCAAAACCAACAATGGTGCATTACATGTGATATCTAGCAGGGAAGATAAATGATTCCTTGCATTACAACTGGAAAGTGGCAGACACCCAAAGCTTGTTAATTGAACAAGATCTGATTTATAACAGGCAAGCCCAACAATGGTGCATTACTTGCAATATTTGGCAAAGTATATGGAAAAAAATTATTGGCGTAACATGAGTAATACTAAATAATGGCAAATCCCATGAAGTTTCTCTTCTTTTGACAAAGCCTGTGCTCTTTGCTGCAGGGCTGTCAGAGTCTGTTTGCTCCAGCCAACATTTATTGAAATACCCCAGAGTCATGAGTGAAGTGTTGAAACTGAAGGCAAGTGAAATACTGTGCTCAGAAATCTATTAGCATTTGGACTTTGATAGTATAAGGCCAGAGCAAACCTCCTCTCTTGTAACCCATATCTTCTACTGGGCTTAGATCTTGGCATCTTGCAGCATGTTGAACCTGACCTCAGAAAAAATCCATCCCTATTGGATCTAAAAAATTGCTGGCTCTCGGCAAAAACTGCCCAGGAGTTGTAACAGCCTGGGCTTTGAGCTGCCTTGCCTCCCGGTGCAGACGGCAGACTGTTGTGTGCAGCAATTTTCACTTTTCATGTCTGAAAATACATGAAAAAATATTTAATCACAATTAATCACAATTCTAAATAATAAAATAGGTGTATGTAATTGCATTATTGTCAGTGCTATAAGTGAATCTAAGCATTGACATTATGTCTGCACACCAGCTTCGATGGAAGGCTTCACTTAGATTGCCTGACAAGAGTAATATTTTCAGGAGATGGGGGAGAGGATACAACTGGAGACTCTTGACAGATATAGTGTCAAGATCTACAAGCACCCATTTACCATATATATCTTTGATGTTCAGTCCATACTAAAACATTTGTCAATGTGTTGCCACACTAAAAATCTAAAAATTCCCTGTTTCTTCAATGTTAGTCATACCTAAGCCCTGCTAAACCATCCAAGTGAATCAAGAATGAGTTCTGGGCGGCAGCATGAGCCAATACTAAATGGCACCACTATAAAAAAAAATTGCCTGCATCATGACGGGCCTGGGCCAACCGCCAGGCGCCTGAAGAAAACCTACCAGCGCTATAGGCGGGTGGGAAAAAAAAAAAAAAAAGTCACATCAGAAGAATGGACAAAGGTTTGTTAGTGGCACTTCAAGGTTATGCTATCTCTTTAAAGCTTGGCCAGTCATGGTTTAAAGTGGAACAGGATAAACAAGAAACAGGTAGAAATCTGTGGACACTACTGTTACTATCAATTGCCAGCCAATGGCAAAATTTGAACCTATGCTATCAAAAACATAAGACCCATATGCTGATCACTCGACTAATCGTAACGGTACTACAGCCATTGAAACATAATAAAGAGTTTGAATGTATCATTCAAAATTTCAACCTTTTTACATACGTTTTTTTAAAGATATGAAGCCTACTGGTGTAACAGTTAAATATTGAACTCAATTTGTATGCAGAGATGTGAAGTATGTTATTAAGCTGTAATGTTTCCAACAGATTAGTTGTGATTAATTAAAGCAACATGGAATAGTAACTAAAGAGGATAAATTATCACTGAGAACAAGAGGTTCCTGACTATATTGTGGTGAGCTTGATGGCCGAGTCGAGTTTCCTCCAACCCCATCAAGTTCACACCGTGTTGAGAGGCAATTTTTTAATCAAAGTGAAAAATGGATGCAAATGGTCACTAAAACTAGTTATTATACTTGGTGTCACAAATTTGGGCAAAGAATTTAGGGAAGGACTCCCGGACTTGGCGTCACTGATGAGGTAAATGATATCGTGCACTCATTGGGCTATAATATATACATTGTTATAATGTGTATTATTGTCTTGTTACTATATATTAAATACTGATAATGGAAATACATGTCAGGATTAATCATCAAATACAAGGAAAAAAGAATCATGTATGGAAATTGTGAACTTTTAAGTTCATGTAACAAACAAGGTTTATTATACACAAAAAGGTTGGATACTTCAGATGTAAAAGATTTTTGGATATAACATCACCCCCTTCCTTCATATTGGTTCTTTAAAGCAAGGGTTGACTACAGCTGATTATTATTTGCGGCAGGTTACACGACACTAAATTTTTTTAGTGCAAACCATCTGGAAATCAATGGTCATTATAAGGAATACTTCTCATGAGCAGCTACTAAAACTTGATAACCTAGAAGGATGCACCATCAGACTGTAAAGGATAGATATATTATAAGACATAGCTACATTGGTGGATCCAAAGGGGGGCCCAGGCCCCCCCAATGTTCCTGAGTGATACAGGAAAACTAGCTCAAAAGCGCGCTGCGGCTAAAACAATGCTTTGGCACAAAGTCCAGGCCGTTATACCTATTGATTTAGGTCACTCCACCAGTTTTTCAAGACCAGGACTGCCGAGAATGGCTAATCGGTAATGCTAATGCTCCTTCCACCCGCAAAAAGTCTGACGTCCTCCCAAAAACTCATTTCCTGGATCTGCACCCAAAGACATACCGTAACATGGTTCAGTGATCATGGACAAATAAAAAATGTTAAGACAACCAATATCCAATCATTTCAGAATACATAAAGCAGCATCCATATGAAGGAATTCTACAACTTAAAAGTGATGTTGAGCAGGGCATGTGTTAAGTGACTTGCACAGACTATTTTGTGAAGTCATAATTAGATTAATAACACAACAATCAACAAACACTAGATGAAGTATTCATACCAAAATCAGTACATGGAGCTGGTGCACTGCAATGGGAAGCACATTCCTGCAGCTCACCAAGAGGGTTGAATGCTGCCATGTACTTCAGGGGGGGTGGCTAAATGTCTTCACCTTTGGCCTCTTTCTTGGACTCTCCCCTTCAGCTGCCACATTCTCTTGGATGATATCGGACATGTTCGGATCTGTTGGGATGTGGTTGTGTTAGATGTGGAATAACATACGACAGTGGAACATGGAAGGAAAGTGTATGTCCACACGGTAAAATACAGAGATGAGGATTGCACTGTATTAGTTGGAGGATTACAAGTAAATTGAAATTATTTGGATACTGAAAGGATGTACGGGGATAACTGGGTGAGAAGGGAGAGAGATGCAGATTTTTATGTTAAAGAGCTAGTTACACCAATGAAGACTTAAGGCATACACATTCAGAAAGACCACAATTTTGGCTGCTAGACGGAAAAGCACTAGATGTCAAAGTGCCAGGACATTGAAGGAAGTAATAATAAGAAAAGCAATAATAATTAATGAGTATAAATATATTTCTGATATTTTTGTTTATCTTAATACTAGTATTGGAATTTTCAAACACTAAGAATATAATAAATAAATATTCATAAATTAATGAAAATAAATACATTAATTGTACTAATACTACCACTAACAATATTAACAGCACTGCACCTAATAGACTGAGCAATAAACTGAGTCTGATATGTAACCATAATTAAACTGTCTCTGTCTGAGTGTTATGTGAAGCTTGCTCCATGCACCATGATAGGAATGGCATAGATGCATGCAGGTTGCTGAGATACTTACAGTCACCAGCCACTTGTAGATATGGCACCAAAATGTGTTGGAAGCATTGGCGGCCAACTTCCATTTATTTAATTATTATTTTCTTTAAACAAAGGAGACAGCTCAAGGGCAACAAAGCGTACTAGAAAAAAAGCCCCACTACTCACCACTCCTAAACAGACAAAAGTAGAGTCTTGATACACTCTTCTTGAAGGTCAAATTATAGGCAGGAGGAAATGCAGACAATGGAAGGCTGTTCCAGAGTTTATCAGTGTAAGGGATGAAAGAGTGGAGATGCTGGTTAACTTTTGCATAAGATGTTTGGCAAGATAGAACATGCAGTAATTGACTTAAATTAGAAAAGTATAGATTTAGGAGGGAAATGGGCAGGCATTGGTTTAATAATAGGGTGGTGGGGGAATGGAATAGATTCAGCAATCACATAGCGAGTGCAGGGACGATAGCTTGTTTTAAGAGTAGACTGGATAGCTACATGGACGAGGCTGACAGGTGGTAATGGGGAGGAATCTGGAGCTGTCGTGTGTAGGCCATTCAGCCTCGTGCCTTGGGAGGAGGGGAGGCATGCAGTTAGCAAGTTCAGAACAGCTGTCAGCGTGAAAATGATTAGAATTTCCACATTATCATTATTTATATATATCACTTACCCCGGCTGGCATCCTTCCGTAATAAATGTAGCTTCACACCAGGCTGTGTCCTCTTTATCACCACAAAGGGACATGATTTGAGGCTCCGGCTGGTAAACGTGGCGGCCGCGGCGGTGTTATGATTTTTGAACGAGGCAGCGTTGCCATCGGAGCAGAGAAAGATATTGTTGCGAATAGCGGTATAATAAACAGTATCAGTTAGACCAAGATAATTATATTCACCCATTCTTTCCCCCTACAAACCAATGACTCAATTAATATATATCATCATTACTGATGGAAGTCAGCGTGCGTGTTAAAACAATGAGTTTGGAAGAAAAACATGATCACATAGTTTTAAAGAACGGCAGTAGGGCTACAATTCCTTGGTTCATTCCAGTATATATACATAAAGGTTAAACACATAAAACACATCTAACCACACATGCAGAGAAAGTAATGTAATTGCGGTATAATAATATAACTATAATAGCATTACTCATGACATGCAGTCAGGCTATATCTACCTAGTAAATATATACAGTATATATAGTTCCTAATGTTCATTTTAATATTCATCCACCTTTATTTTTTTATTTAAAATGGGAAATAACCAGACTGAAGAAAAAAAGTAGCAACATTTGCTGCTTGATCCCATGTTGCAACACTGCTGATGGGTTCTTGGGGTTGGGGGTGGGTCTGGAGGGGGGGAGGCGCCTGAATGTAAACAAAGCTGCTCCTGCGCCATCTGTTGCAACCGACATACACCAACACCCGCCCACGGTCTCCCATAGAGGCCCCCTCTCCTGTTCTATAGTCTCCTTGAGGCCCCCTCTCCTGTTCTATAGTCTCCTTGTAGTAGGCTATATGGGTCCCAGCGCGTGGCGGCCATGTTCTGCGTCGCCAAGCCCTCCCCGCTCTCTGCTCTGAGGAAGCACAACACCCAGTGAGATTTGATTGGTCCACTCGCGGGCGATCCCGGCGTTGTGTTCTGCCTTCAGCGTCACTTTTCCTGCCTCCCTTTATGCGCAGACGAGCCGCCAGCAGCCGTAAGTGACTGTTACTATGTCCCCAGGGCACTGATGAGGGCCAGAGGAGGCCAGGGCCGGTGACTGAGAGGCAGGGAGCGGGGCGCGGGGCGAGGGAGACCGACTGGTGTCGCCTGGCGGCGGGCAGGTCACCAGAGGACACTTTACGCTTTATCTCTCACCCATTACTGTGCCGGTACTGGCGCCTGTCACACCGAGACAAGGTAATGTGAGCTTCAGGCCAATGGTGGCACCCCGCCGGGCAGCAGCAGAGGACGGGCAGGGCAGCGGAGGGCCGGGGCGGTGTGGCGGCGGTGGCGGAGGGCGGGGCGACTGCGCGAGGGACATCCCGTGACGTGATGGCCGCTACGCTGTGGCTCATTCACGGGGATACACTAGCGTGGGCGGCTTTCTTGTGGCTGCAGGCTTTTGGCACTCCTCTTAGTGGGTGTTGTGTTTTAAAAAAAACATCAGCATGAAGATGACGGAGGAGCGGTAAGCTTGTAAGAGCCCCTGGCATGGCGGGGCACTTGTGGGGCGGCCATTTTACAGTGCGAGACGAGACAGCGTGATGGAGCCCCGCAGGGTGTGCAGTGCTCGCCGCGCCCCGGCGTCGCTCCGGCGATGGTCAGCTGACTCGGGCATCTCGGAGTGTCCCGGGGCGTCCAGTGACTGTATGTTGATGGCGTGACACAGCTGCAGCCTTTGAACTCTAATGACACCTCAGGAGGCGACACACACACACACACACACACACACACACACACACACACACACACTGTCCCCACCTCCGCCACACTCTTAAAAAAGGACGGAACAATAATAATAACAATAATAACAGTAATAACAGCCTTCAAAAAAGAAAATCCCAAACTCGGCGGCGACTCTGCCAGCCTGTACTTCTCGGCCTCCGTAACTACCCCGCGCCCCGCCTCGCCGCTCTCTCCCGGCTAATATTTGAGCAGTTTCTGGATTCAACATCAACAAAGCTTTCGACGGCGGCGGGGGCAAAATGTGTAATTGTGTACACAGTTTCGAGCGGGCTGCTTATCGGCCTACCTTTCCCTCACCCGTGAATGGCCGCGTCGATAGAGTGAAGGAAAAATCGCTTTGACGGGGAAACGAAGAGAATAATAGTATTTAACTGTTGACTTCGGTGGTGGTGGTGGTGGTGGTGGAGATAGGGAATGGTGGTTGTTTTTGGTAGTTGTGGTGATGGTATATAGTGAAAATAGGAAATGGTGGTGGTGGTGGTGGTGGTGCTAATGGATTCATCACCACGCTAACACCAATCAGTCAAGAGCGTGTTACGTTAACTCAAGGAACCATATTTATAACACGGTGCAAATGAGTGATTATTTTCTTCTGCTCAAATCTTCTCAGGCGGTGCTTTTGTTTTAGGTCGAAGTAAATTATTTTACATTTGCGTTTATTTCCATCGTCTGAAGTATTCGAAAGTGTTTTTCACATTCACGGTGCAGAAGCCTTCTCAAACTATCATTATCACTACCCATAGAAGCACCCACAACCGCTATGAAAGCCTTATTAAATGTGAATGTTTGAGGATAAGGATCCAGAACATCTATTTTCAGCTTCATTTTAAATTCACAACGCCTAAAGTCTTGTTGAACTGCCAAAAAGCTTTTAAAACTACCCACAACCTCTATGAAAGTCTTATCAAATCTGAATGCTTGAGAATATGAATCCACTGATTTTGCTCTACAAGCTAATTTCACAACGCCAAAAGTGATGGTGAGCCCAGCAACGCGCTAATCCGCTGAACAGCAACGTTAGCTTAACCTATCCTACATTTGATGGTCTCCCGGTTGTTGTTGTTCTCTTGTCCTCTCTCACTTCCCGCCTCGCTCTCGTGTTTGCTCCAGTAAGGGGACACTGTACGAACCTTTAGATTTGCAGGCGTCACCCAGTCCCTCGCGATAAATGTCAGCTGGCCGCCCGCTGCCCCAGGAACCTTGTTAGGCGCCGCGCTCCTGCATTGTTTTGTTCTGCGTCTGGAATGTCCTCGTCCCCTCGTCTCTCTCTCTCTCTCTCTCTCTCTCTCTCTCTCTCTCTCTCTCTCTCTCTCTCTCTCTCTCTCTCTCTCTCTCTCTCTCTCTCTCTCTCTCTCTCTCTCTCTCTCTCTCTCCCTTAGTTTTAGGTCCGAGTTCACTAGCACTCCCAAATTCCTTTCACACTCTGATCTGCCTATCGCTGTGGAGTCTAAATATACCCGTGTAATGGGTTGCGTGTTCCTCCACTCAGCACGCTCCACTTGATGATGTTAAAATTCATCTGCCATGTCTCTGACCAAGCTGACAGTTTGTTGAGATCCTCCTGCAGCGCTCTAGCATCATCCCCTGTCCTAATAGCGCGTCCTATTTTGGTGTCATCTGCAAATTTACCTATGTCACTAGTTATCCCATTGTCTATGTCACTGATGTAGATAATGAATAAAAGCGGGCCTAAAACTGAACCTTGAGGAACCCCACTGATAATATTACCCCATTCTGATTTTTTTACCGTTAATGGTAACCCTCTGTTTCCTGTCGCTAATCCACGCCCTAGTCCAATCATAAACATTCCCTCCTATTCCATGAGCCCTGACTTTATTTAACAGTCTCTGGTGAGGTACCTTATCGAAGGCCTTACTAAAATCAAGATAAACTACATCGTAACTCTCATCATTGTCAGCTGCCTCGTTGACTCTATTGTAAAAGGATAAAAGATTTGTGAGGCACGACTTCCCTTAATAAACCCATGCTGTGAGTCGTGAATTAAATTGTCTGTCAATATGGTCCCTAATACTATCAGCTATTATTGACTCAAGCATTTTACCTATAACTGGCGTCGAACTAATCGGCCTATAATTTCCATAGAAGATTTGTCTCCCTTCTTAAATATTGGAGTAACGTGTGCCTGCCTCCAGGAAACAGGCGCCACCCCTGTGTCTAGTGACTTCCTGAAAACTTCTGTTAGCTGCCCACTGATTTCAGATTTATAATATGCAGGGTATTAAATGAATGTATCGTTTTTTCCTCTTTTCTACATAATTTCCATGCATTTTTTCATGCTACATGGTTCTTTTACCTTTCCTGCCAGCTTTGGCTGGAGGGATGGGGGGGTGGGGAGGAGCCTTCGCCTTTGCTGTCCTTCATCTTCCACTTTTGATTAGATAGTTAGTGTAGCTTGTCACAAATTGCCTCTTAAAGACGACCAGGTCTGCTGTTGTTTATTCTTTCTTTGTGTTCTTTAGTGTTCTTCCTCCTCCTCCTCCTCCCCCTCCTCCTCTTCCTCTTCTTCCTCATTTGAGCGTCTGCAAACTCTTTTTAAAATTCTCTCTCTCTCTCTCTCTCTCTCTCTCTCTCTCTCTCTCTCTCTCTCTCTCTCTCTCTCTCTCTCTCTCTCTCTCTCTCTCTAAATTTCAAAGCTAAGATTTTCACGAGAGAGAGAGAGAGAGAGAGAGAGAGAGAGAGAGAGAGCAATAACCTGTCGTAATCAGATAGCGAAGTTAGAATTTGTGCCATTTCTTTAACATCACTTCCAACAATATCAAACACCACCATTGATTGTTTTTGTTCTTGTCTTCTTTCTTTTCACCATCTCTAATTTTCTCTTCTTCATCTTTTTGTTCTGATTTTTGTTGATATTGTTTTTGTTGTGTTCTTTTACTCGCTCTTTCCTCCTCCTCCTCCTCCTCCTCTTCCTTTCTCAGCTCTACAGCACGACTGTTGTTGGGGTCTAAATCTACGTATGTACTTCTTTCTGCGGGAACTCACCCTGGACGATTCTGGGCATATTCCTCCTACTCATCCCCCCTCTGACTCCTTTATGCCTGTTATTAAGATTCTTCCAAATGATGTTTTCTTTGCCCTTTCTGGCCTCAACTCTCAGAATGCTTGTGGACCTGATGGAGTGCCTCCTAATGTCCTTAAAAAATGTGCTTCCGTGCTGACACCCTGCCTGGTCAAACTCTTTCGTCTCTGCCTATCAACATCTGTCTTTCCTTCCTGCTGGAAGTATGCCTTTGTACAGCCTGTGCCTAAGAAGGGTGACCGTTCCAATCCTTCAAACTACCGCCCTATAGCTTTACTTTCCTGTCTATCTAAAACTTTTGAATCAATCCTTAACCGGAAGACTCAAACGCACCTTTCCACTTCTAACCTTCTATCTGATCGCCAGTATGGATTCCGCAAGGGGCGTTCTACTGGCGATCTTCTTGCTCTCTTAACTGACTCTTGGTCATCCTCTCTTAGCCGTTTCGGTGAAACTTTTTCTGTTGCGCTAGACATATCGAAAGCCTTCGATAGAGTCTGGCACCAGTCTTTGCTTTCTAAACTGCCCTCTTTCGGATTCCATCCCTCTCTCTGTTCCTTTATCTCCAGTTTCCTTTCCGGGCGTTCAATCTCTGCGGTGGTAGACGGTCACTGCTCTTCCCTTAAACCTATCAACAGTGGCGTTCCACAGGGCTCTGTCCTATCACCCACTCTCTTCCTGTTATTCATCAATGATCTTCTTTCCATAACAAACTGTCCTGTCCACTCGTACGCCGACGACTCCACTCTGCATTATTCAACTTCTTTCAATAGAAGACCCTCTCAACAGGAAGTACACGACTCCAGACTGGAGGCTGCAGAACGCTTAACCTCAGACTTTGCTATCATTTCCGATTGGGGCAGAAGGAACCTTGTGTCCTTCAATGCCTCAAAAACTCAATTTCTCCACCTATCAACTCGACACAATCTTCCAAACACCTATCCCCTATTCTTCGACAACACTCAGCTGTCACCTTCCTCAACACTAAACATCTTCGGTCTATCCTTAACTCAAAATCTCAACTGGAAACTTCATATCTCCCCTCTCGCTAAATCAGCTTCCTCGAGGTTGGGTGTCCAGTATCGTCTCCGCCAGTTCTTTTTCCCTGCGCAGTTGCTATCCATATACAGGGGCCTTTTCCGCCTTTGTATGGAGTATGCATCTCACGTGTGGGGGGGCTCCACTCACACAGCTCTTCTGGACAGAGTGCATGGAGTCTAAGGCTCTTCGTCTCATCAGCTCTCCTCCAACTACTGATAGTCTTCTACCTCTTAAATTCCGCCGCGATGTTGTCTCTCTTTATATCTTTTATCGATATTTACATGCTGACTGCTCTTCTGAATATGCTAACTGCATGCATCCTCCCCTCCCGCGGCCCCGCTGCACACGACTTTCTACTAATGCTCATCCCAATACTGTCCAAACCCCTTATGCAAGAGTTAACCAGCATCTTCACTCTTTCATCCCTCACGCTGGTAAACTCTGGAACAATCTTCCTTCATCTGTATTTCCTCCTGCCTATGACTTGAACGCTTTCAAGAGGAGGGTATCAGGACACCTCTCCTCCCGAAATTGACCTTTCTTTCGCCCACCTCTTTTAATTATTTTTTGGAAGCAGCGAGTAGAAGGCTTTTTGTTATTTTTTTCCGTGCCCTTGAGCTGTCTCCTTTGTTGTAAAAAAAAAAAAGACTGAGGATGTTTAGTGTTGAAGAAGGTGATTGCTGAGTGTTGTCAAAGAATAGGGGATAGTTGTTTGGAAGATTGTGTCGAATGGCTAGGTGGAGAAACTGTGTTTTTGAGGCGTTGAAGGTCACCAAGTCCTTCTTGCCCCAATCGGAAATTATAGTAAGGTCTAAGGCTAAGCTTTCTGCCGCCTCCAGCATGAAATCATTTAGTTCCTGTTGGGTGAGTCTTCTATTAAAAGAAGTTGAGTAATGCAGAGTAGAGTCATCGGCGAAAGAATGGATAGGACAGTTCGTTTTGGAAAGAAGATCATTATTGAACAAAAGAAAGAGTGGGAGATAGGACAAAACCCTGTGGGACGCCCAGTGGCGTAGTAGGGGGGAGGGACGAGGAGGGCGGTCCGCCCCGGGTGACAGGTTGGGGGGAGTGCCATGATACAGGCTCAAGTCTAATGGCTAAATTCAGTGACGTAGCTAAGGGAAGGGGTGTTGGGGTCATATAAGAAGACCCCCCCTAGGCCCCAACAAAGGGACCCGCCGCCCCCCAAAATGGTCCATTTGGGAGCCCCCATTTGTTGCCATACTCATTTGTAGAAGCTAGTATGTGGGGAACCCAACAAGGAGACAAGACCCCCGGGGCCCCGCCCCCCAGATCTCCAGCCATGCCGGCATATATAATGCCGCTGTGGATAATGATGGAGTTTTGATTACCCAGCTCCAGCCACGCGTGAGTGACGGCGCCTTGTGTTTCATATGACTGTAGCAGATGAATTGCTTTGCTTGTAGCAGAGATGTTATTTACTATAAAGAACATAAATTTGCATAATGTTGAAGCTAAAGAACTGTACTCTATCATGTGATGTTAAAATCTTGAATGTAAATGTTTGTTGTAGCATGAATCTCGCTGAACGGTGTCGTAGGTAGGTGAGAGGGGAGACGCCTAAGTGTTTGTTGTACCATGAACCTCGCTGAACGGTATCGTAGGTAGGTGAGAGGGGAGACGCCTAAGTGTTTGTTGTACCATGAACCTCGTTGAACGGTATCGTAGGTAGGTGAGAGGGGAGACGCCTAAGTGTTTGTTGTAGCATGAACCTCGTTGAACGGTATCGTAGGTAGGTGAGAGGGGAGACGCCTAAGTGTTTGTTGTAGCATTAATCTCTCCAAACGGTATCGTAGGTAGGTGAGAGGGGAGACGCCTAAGTGTTTGTTGTAGCATGAATCTCGCTGAACGGTATCGTAGGTAGGTGAGAGGGGAGACGCCTAAGTGTTTGTTGTAGCATGAATCTCGCTGAACGGTATCGTAGGTAGGTGAGAGGAGAGACGCCTAAGTGTTTGTTGTAGCATGAATCTCGCTGAACGGTATCGTAGGTAGGTGAGAGGGGAGACGCCTAAGTGTTTGTTGTAGCATGAATCACGAAGAAAGGTATCGTAGGTAGGTGAGAGGAGAGACGCCTAAGTGTTTGTTGTAGCATGAATCTCTCCAAACGGTATCGTAGGTAGGTGAGAGGGGAGACGCCTAAGTGTTTGTTGTAGCATGAATCTCGCTGAACGGTATCGTAGGTAGGTGAGAGGGGAGACGCCTAAGTGTTTGTTGTAGCATGAATCTCTCCAAACGGTATCGTAGGTAGGTGAGAGGGGAGACGCCTAAGTGTTTGTTGTAGCATGAATCTCTCCAAACGGTATCGTAGGTAGGTGAGAGGGGAGACGCCTAAGTGTTTGTTGTAGCATGAATCTCGCTGAACGGTATCGTAGGTAGGTGAGAGGGGAGACGCCTAAGTGTTTGTTGTAGCATGAATCTCGCTGAACGGTATCGTAGGTAGGTGAGAGGGGAGACGCCTAAGTGCGTGACGGAAACAAAACAAGCTCGTCATGGAAACATCTTCGTCGCATGCTTTTGTATTATTATCATAACAATAATAATAATAATAATAATAATAATAATAATAATAATAATAATAATAATTATTATTATTATTATTATTATTATTATTATTATTATTATTATTATTATTATTATTATCATTATTATTATTATCTTAAATATTATTCTCATTTTATGTAGAACACCAAAATCGTCGTTAAGTGACTGATGTATCATGCATATACTATATAACAATGTTAACAATAATGATAAGAAGAACTGAAGAAGAAGAGTTACCATTATAATAATAAGAATGATGATAATAAAGATGACAGTCAGCCAGTTATTTCTGCTTTTCAATGGTTGTCTCTGAATTTGTCTGGTTGGAATAGTAAACGATGCATGGGGATAATATAATAATAATAATAGCCTAATAAATTAAGACAGGACATTCAAAACCATGAATATATATATATATATATATATATATATATATATATATATATATATATATATATATATATATATATATATATATATATATATATATATATATATATTACACACACACACACACACACACACACACACACACACACACACACACACACACACACACACACACACACACACACACACACACATATATATATATATATATATATATATATATATATATATATATATATATATATATATATATATATATATATATATATATATATATATATATATGGCACTAAGGGGGTTCAAATTATATTACGCCTCGGATACCAAATACTCTAGGAACACCTCTGGGGACATCACTGTTAATAGGTTTAGGGGAAGAACAGTGACCGTCTAACACAGCAGAAATAGAACGGTCAGAAAGGAAACTGGAGATAAAGGTACAGAGAGAAGAATAGAAACCGCAGGAGGGTAGTTTGGAAAGAAGATTTTTGCCAGACCAATCAAAAGCTTTTGATAAGTCCAGCTCAAAAGCAAAGATTTCAACGAAAGGGGTAAGACAGGATGACCAAGAGTAAGTTAAATAGGCTATGAGATCACCAGTAGAACGCCCCTTGGAACCCATACTGGTGATCAGATAGAAAGTCAGAAGTTGAAAGGTGCTTATGAATCTTCCGGTTAAGGATTGATTCAAAAGCTTTAGATAGACAAGAAAGTAAATCTATGGGGCGGTAGTTTGAGTTATTGGAACGGTCACCCTTCTTAGGTACAGGCTGTACCAAGGCATACTCCCAGGAAAGGTAGATATTGACAGGCAGAGGCGAAAGAGTTTGACCAGGCAGGGTGTCAGCACGGAAGCACAGTATCTATCCAATTCTGACCTTCTCTCTGATCGCCAGTATGGGTTCCGCAAGGGGCTGTCTGACTGACTCTTGATCATTCTCACTAAGCCGTTTCGGTGAAACTTTTGCTGTTGCCTTAGACATCTCTTAGATATCTATCCAAGTCTGACCTTTTCCCTGATCGCCAGTATGGGTTCCGCAAGGGCCTTCCTGACTGACGCTTGGTCATTCTCACTTAAGCCGTTTCGGTGAAACTTTTGCTGTTGTCTTAGACATCTCGAAAGTTTTTGACAGAGTATGGCACAAATCTTTGTTTTCTAAACTACGGATTCCTTCCAGCCGATCTATCGCTGCTGTGGCAGACGGTTACTGTTCTATCCGTAAACCTATCAACAGTTGTGTCCCGCAGGGCTCTGTCCTGTCTCCCTCCCTCTTTCTGTTGTTCATTAACGATCCTCTTTTCAACACCAACTGTCCTATTCATTCGTACGCCAATGAGCCCACTCTGCACTACTCAACACCTTTTGACAAAATACCCTCCCAACGGGAAGTACGGGAGTCTCGGCTGGAGGCTGCAGAACGTTTAATCTCAGACCCTGCTATCCTTTCCGAATGGGGAAGGACGAACCTTGTGTCCTTCAATGCCTGAAAACTCAGTTTCTTCACCTATCAACTCGATACAAGCTTCCAAACACCTATCACCTATTTTTTGACAACACTCAGTTGCCACCGACTTCTATACTTAACATCTTCGGTCTGTCCTTAACTCAAAATCTTAATTGGAAACTTCATAATATTATATCATCTCTTGCTAAATCAGCTTCCTCGATGTCAGGTCCCTGCACCCTCTCCGCCAGATCTTTTCCCCCTCACAAATGTTGTCAATATACAGGGGCCTTGTCCGCCCTCGCATGTAGTATGCATTTCATATGTTAGGGGCTCGACACACACATCTCTATTTGACAGAGTCAAGTCTAAGGCTGTTTATCTCATCAAATCCGTCCTCTTTGAGCAGTCTTTGCCTCTTAACTTTCGCGGCAATGTTGCATCATCTAGGAAATTAGGAGAAAAACATTGCAAAAACAGCTTGGGTGCCGTGGCTTCACACGAGGAACTGTTTTGTGGCTAATTCACGCCGAGTTGGTAAAGAGCAAGAGGACCTTGCCAAGGAGAGTCTAGTCCGCTGTGCGTTTAGTATAGCCAGACGACACGTTCAAAGAAATATAGACTTATTGCGTCCACCCCCAAAGACATTAGAGTTTCCTCAGACACAGCCTCCTAGTCTCCGAAAACTCTCCTACTGTATACCTGAAACGTATTAGAGGTAGATGGATAGAGACAGAGAGATAGCGAAAATGAGAACATAAGAACATAAGGAGTCTGTAAGGCCGATGGCCTTATTCAAGGCAGCTCCTGTTAACCTAACCACACACAACCTCACCATCCATGAACATAATTATCTGGCCTTTGCTTGCAGGTATGCTGCCCACACCCTTCCCTGTGAACCCTTGGTGTTTAATGTGCCATGTAACTGTTATCCTCACACGCTTTTCTCGCCTCCACCACCGTGTTCCCGACGAGCCGCTTAGTGGAACCTTTGTGTGCTGACCACCGCCTGCTGGGGGCCTTGCGTGCTGACCTCCCGCCACTGGGAGCCGGTCTTGAAGGCGAGCGTGTGGCGGGCATGGTCCAGCACGGCGCTGTACTTGCACAGGAGGGAGACGCCCATGACGAAGTCATAGTCGTTGGAGGCCACCTCCTCCAGCGGCGCGGCGTTCACGCGGCAGCCGTCGCCCAAGTCCAGCACGACGCGCTTGGGCAGCCTGCGGCCTTTCCTGCTGGCGAGGAGCAGCTTGCGGCGCCTTTCTGACACGTGGAAGCCTTGGGCGCCGGTGTCCAGCAGCACCGTCATGGGCCTAGCCCACGCCGCGCCGCCCTCCCGCCGCACCCAGAGGACGTCAGGCTCCACGGAGCGCTCCGTTTTCCTCGGCCTCCGCCGCAGCTGCTGCGGGCGGCAGACGAAGAGGTCGCTGCCGTCAGGCCGAAACACCTGCACCATGCGGCCGCGCCGCAGGTGGTGGGCGTCCAGCACGACCTCGTCTGCGTCGTACATGTCCTCCAGCCACGCCGGGAACACAGTTGCGGGGACGATCATCTCCACGCCGCCCCCCAGACTGATGGGGACGGCCTTCAGCTCTATGACGTCCAGCACCCGCGAGCCGATCCAGAAGGATCTCCTGCTTGGCGGTGGGCTCCGTGCCGGTGATCAGCCCCAGCCTCTTGGCCATGGTGTGGAAGAGGAAGGTGATCTGGGCCCCGGAGTCCAGCTGGACGAGGCACGCGTGGCCGTTCACCGAGCCCAGCACACGGTTGTGGTTATCCACGTGAAGACACGGGTGGCTGCCGAGCCGCCGCCTCTTCCTGGCGGGAACCGACGGCGGCTCCAGCACCAGCCTCACCGCCTCGCCCTTGCCGGGGCTGCGCGGCCGCTTGTTCGAAACCCGATGCACTGGCAGGGGAGTCATCTCAGTGTGTTGTGAAGAAGAGTGAATATGTAAAAAGAAAAAGATGATGTTGATGAAGAAGAACAGGAGGAAAGAGAAGGAGAAGGAGGAGGAGGAGGAAACGATGAAGAAGAGAGGATAAGTAGAAGAAAAAGATGATGTTGATGAAAGAGAGCAAGAAGAAAGAGAAAAAGAAGAAGAAAAAGAAGGAGGAGGAGGAGGAGGAGGAGGAGGAGGAGGAGGAGGAGGAGGAAAATATGAAGAATAAGAAAGAAAAAGTAAAAGAGAGAGAGAGAGAGAGAGAGAGAGAGAGAGAGAGAGAGAGAGAGAGAGAGAGAGAGAGAGAGAGAGAGAGAGAGAGAGAGGTCGCATCTCTTTGACCTCTGTGACGCCGGCTGCTGCAGGTCAAGGGTCAAACGCCTCGTTGTCGTGCGTATTGATTTTATCGTTTCTTCCATTTCCTCTTATTATTTATATTATTATTGTTATTTTTATATTATAATTATTGTTTATTATTATTATTATTATTATTATTATTATTATTATTATTATTATTATTATTATTATTATTATTATTATTATAATTATTTTTTATTTTATTATTATTATTATTATTATTATTATTATTATTATTATTATCATTATCATTATCATTATTATTATTATTATTATTATTATTATTATTATTATTTTTTTTTTTTTATTATTATTATTATTATGATTATGATTATGATTACTATTATTATTATTATTATTATTATTATTATTATTATTATTATTATTATTATTATTATTATTATTGTTATTGTTAGTATTAATTGTATTGTTATTAAATGTTATCTTTTCTTACATTGCTGTCGGTGTTCCTGCTCTGGTATTTGTTTCATCTATAATCATTGCCATGTTTGTTACTTGCCATTACAATATTGAAGTTTTTTTTATCACTATTATAATATTAAATGCTCTCTTAATATTTTTTTTTTTTTTACAACAAAGGAGGCAGCTCAAGGGCGCACAAAAAAAGAAAACAATAATAAAAAAAAACGCCCGCTACTCGCTGCTCCTAAAAAAGTAACAAAAGAGGTGGCCGAAAGCAAGATCAAATACGGGAGGAGAGGTGTCCTGATACCCTCCTCTTGAAAGAGTTCAAGTCGTAGGCAGGAGGAAATACAGATGAAGGAAGATTGTTCCAGAGTTTACCAGCGTGAGGGATGAAAGAGTGAAGATGCTGGTTAACTCTTGCATAAGGGGTTTGGACAGTATAGGGATGAGCATGAGTAGAAAGTCGAGTGCAGCGGGGCCGCGGGAGGGGGGAGGCATGCAGTTAGCAAGTTCAAAAGAGCAGTCAGCGTGGAAATATCGATAGAAGATAGAAAGAGAGGCAACATTGCGGCGGAATTTAAGAGGTAGAAGACTATCAGTATGAGGAGTAGATCTGATGAGACGAAGAGCCTTAGCCTCCACTCTGTCCAGAAGAGCTGTGTGAGTGGAGCCCCCCCACACATGAGATGCATACTCCATACGAGGGCGGACAAGGCCCCTGTATATGGACAGCAACTGTGCAGGGGAGAAGAACTGGCGGAGACGGTACAGAACGCCCAGCCTCGAGGAAGCTGATTTAGTAAGAGATGAGATATGAAGTTTCCAGTTGAGATTTTGAGTTAAGGATAGACCGATGATGTTTAGTGTTGAGGAAGGTGATAGCTGGGTGTTGTCAAAGAATAGGGGATAGTTGTTTGGAAGATTGTGTCGAGTGGATAGGTGGAGAAACTGTGTTTTTGAGGCGTTGAAGGACACCAGGTTCTTCTTGCCCCAATCGGAAATAATAGTAAGGTCTGAGGCTAAGCGTTCTGCAGCCTCCAGCCTTGAGTCGTTAAGTTCCTGAAGGGTGGGTCTTCTATTAAAAGAAGTTGAGTAATGCAGAGTGGAATCATCGGCGTAGGAATGGATAGGACAGTTCGTTTTGGAAAGAAGATCTTCAATGAACAACAGAAAAAGAGTGGGAGATAGGACAGAACCCTGTGGGACACCACTGTTAATAGATTTAGGGGAAGAACAGTGACCGTCTACCACGGCAGAAATAGAACGGTCAGAAAGGAAACTGGAGATAAATAAAGGTACAGAGAGAAGGATAGAAACCGTAGGAAGGTAGTTTAGAAAGCAAAGATTTGTGCCAGACCCTATCAAAAGCTTTTGATATGTCCAGCGCAATAGCAAAAGTTTCACCGAAATGGCTAATAGAGGATGACCAAGAGTCAGTTAAGAAGGCTAGGAGATTACCAGTAGAACGCCCCTTGCGGAACCCATACTGGCGATCAGATAGAAGGTCAGAAGTGGAAAGGTGCTTTTGAATCTTCCGGTAAAGGATTGATTCAAAAGCTTTAGATAGACAAGAAAGTAAAGCTATAGGACGGTAGTTTGAGGGATTGGAGCGGTCACCCTTCTTAGGCACAGGCTGTATGAAGGCATACTTCCAGCAAGAAGGAAAGGTAGATGTTGACAGGCAGAGGCGCAAGAGTCTGACCAGGCAGGTGACAGCACGGAGGCACAGTTTTAAGGACAATAGGAGGCACTCCATCAGGTCCATAAGCCTTCTGAGGATTGAGGCCAGAGGGCGTAGAAAACATCATTTTGAAGAATCTTTATAACAGGCATAAAGGAGTCAGAGGGGGTATGAGTAGGAGGAATATGCCCAGAATCGTCCAGAGTGGAGTTTTTAGAAAAAGTTTGAGAGAAGAGTTCAGCCTTAGAGATAGATGAGACGGCAGTGTTGCCGTCAGGACTGAGGAGTGGAGGGAAAGATGAAGAAGTGAAGTTGGAGGAGATGTTTTTGGCTAGATGCCAGAAGTCACGGGAAGAGTTAGAGAAAGCAAGGTTTTGACATTTTCTATTAATGAAAGAATTTTTGGTTAGTCGAAGAATAGATTTGGCACGATTTCGGGCAGAAATGTAAAGTTCATAATTAGGATTAGTTTGAAGGCTCTGGTACCTTTTGTGAGCTACCTCTCTATCATTGACAACATGAGAACAAGCGTGACTAAACCAAGGCTTTTTAGCGTGAGGAGTAGAGAAAGAACGAGGAATGTATGCCTCCATTCCAGAGACAATTACTTCTGTGATGCGCTGAGCACACACAGAGGGGTCTCTATCCTGGAAGCAATAATCATTCCACGGGAAATCGGAAAAGTACATCCTCAGGTCGTCCCACCGAGCTGAAGCAAAATGCCAGAAGCATCGCCTCTTCGGTGGGTCCAGAGGGTGTACAGGAGCGATAGGACAGGATGCAGATATAAGATTCTGATCGGAGGAGCCCAACGGAGAGAACAGTTTGACAGAATAAGCAGAAGGGTTTGAGGTAAGGAAGAGGTCTAGGATGTTGGGTCGATCTCCAAGACGGTCGGGAATACGTGTAGGGTGCTGGACCAACTGCTGTAGGTCGTTGAGGATAGCAAAGTTGTAGGCTTGTTCACCAGGATGGTCAGTGAAAGAGGATGAAAGCCAAAGCTGGTGGTGAACATTGAAATCTTCTAGGATGGAGATTTCAGCGAAGGGAGAGTGGGTCAAAATGTGCTCCACTTTAGAATTCAAATAGTCAAAGAATTTTACATAGTTGGTAGAGTTAGGTGAGAGATAAACAGCACAGATGTATTTAGTAATAGAGTGACAATGAAGTCTTAGCCAGATGGTGGAAAATTCAGAAGAGTCAAGGTCGTGGGCACGAGAGCAAGTGATCTCATTGCGCACGTAGGCGCAACATCCAGCTTCGGATTGAAATTTAGGATAGAGATAGTAGGAGGGAACAGAGTAGAGATTGCTGTCAGTAGCCTCAGAAACCTGTGTGCAAGATGGCGCCACTATAAACACTCGCCTGCGCCAGAACGGGCTGGTCCGACCATCAGGCCCCACCTGGAAGAAGCCTTGGGCCGACCATCAGGCCCCACCGGGAAGATGCCTACCGGCGCAATAGGCAACAACGTAAAGAAAGAAGAAGAGTTAACCAGCATCTTCACTCTTTCATCCCTCACGCTGGTAAACTCTGGAACAATCTTCCTTCATCTGTATTTCCTCCTGCCTACGACTTGAACTCTTTCAAGAGGAGGGTATCAGGACCCCTCTCCTCCCGAAATTAACCTCTGAGTTTGGACACTCCTTTAACCTCTGTTCGGGAGCAGTGAGTAGCGGGCCTTTTCTTTTTTTCGTTTCTTTGCGCCATTGAGCTGTCTCCTTAGCTGAAAAAAAAAAAAACATATATATATATATATATATATATATATATATATATATATATATATATATATATATATATATATATATATATATATATATATATATATATGTTATTTTTTTTTTTTTGTTAGAAAGCTGATGCTTGAATTTTATCAGGACCTTAGTAACAATATTCATAACAGTAATGCAATTAAAAAAATAGCCATCCTCCTTCCCAGTATAAGAACATACTGGAGAGCCATTGTTTTCATCAGCTTCCCGCCACATTGATAATAACAATTAGATTCCAATACTTCTCCAATGTCTTGTGAGATTCAACAAAGTAGCCTGGTTCAATCCACAGTGTAGCCGGACAGAGAAAGATACATATAACATATACGAATAATTTGATATACTTACTTTGGTATGGTTTGTGGGGACAAGTTTCCTGGCGGTGAATGGCCCGCCCGGACCCATGGGGCCAGCAGCTCTGGATTTTTCGGGAAGAAGTCTCAGAAGACACTAACACGAGAATCACTATCATAATTTCTTCTGCAGAGGCACGGAACACCTCCCCGGCATTGTGTTGTCACTATAATCACGTATTTATCCTAAAGTCTCGGCAATATGCTGTAGAATATGCCGCAGTAAATCAAGGTCTCTTTCACGGTCAAGGCAACCCCAGACTGGTCATTCGCGGGTCGCGACCCGGCTCGCTGCCAGATTCTCCAGATAGCTCTCGAGTTGCCATATAAGCAGGTCGCTATCCATCGCCCAACCCTCGTGACGTAGGCTGACGTCACGACTCCTATGCACAGGCCTTCTCCTTTTAGAAGGCCATGCTCCGAGGCTTAGTGTATGTGCGCCATTTTGAAATTTTAATTTTGGGAAAAGGTGTATATGTTGTGTGAATGTAGTGTGGTGTGGATAAAGAGAGGATCTGTCTTTAGAGAGCATGCTGAACTACTCTCCGGTGTTGGTGAGACAATAGGGAAACGGTTAGTGAGGACGTGGGAAGGGTCTTTGGAGGGCTTCAGCTCCCTTCTCACCTCCCATATATACCTCACCGGGAGTGGCTTGCGCCCGTTCGGTAGGTGTCTTCCTACCTACTCCAGCCAGTGCTTATCGCCTTTTTTTTTTTAGCTGCTTTGTTAACTGTACAAAAACATGATTATTTTTCTTTAACTATCACATTTTTTTATCTATTTCCATGTTTTATTTGCGCTATTACCTTATTTCTATAATCTTTATCGCCGTTATTTACAGGTTTTCAGTTTATTTCGTCGGTATTTAAAGCGGGGGTGAAGGGGGCAGCAACTTAACGGAAATAACAGACAATGGTAAAGGAAGAGGAACAAAATAAAGGGTAGGAAATATAAAGGATACAGGGCGGGTCAAAGCGCAGCTAAAGGGTATGCTCCCATTATGTACAGATGTTCCATTATGTATTTAATAATTAGTAACCAGAAAAAAATAATTATCTTGAGCTTCACCTTCGTCATCCACCATCACCTTCATCACTAGTCCCCGTGATTGTATGTCGGTTATCACCATCCTTCCCACTCCCTGCTGACTGGCTCAACACAAAGGTACGCAACACACCTGTGGAGGGGACAGGTGCCAGGGTGACTGAAGGGCGTAAGGCACACCTTTCTTTCCTCTCCTCCTTGATCCTTCCCTCTTACTCCTGCTTCCTTTCTGTATTTTCCCTCCTTATCCGTCCCTGATTCTTCTCTTTCATCCCTCCTTGGTTCTCCCTTGCCTTGTTTTCTTCATTTTCTATATTTCTTTCTACTGCTTCTTCATTCCTTCTTTCCTCCTCTCTCCCTTATTCTTCCTTCAGTATCTCCTTTCTCTCTCTATCTTTCCCTACTTCTTTCATGCGCTCACCTATTCTTTCTTCTTCATTATCTACCCTTCCCTTTACCTCTTCCTATTTCTTTTCTTTCGTACGCTCTCTTCTCTCCTCTCTCCCTCATTGTTTCTTCGTTATCCCCTTCTTTATATTTCCTGTCTGGTGCTCCTCGTTAGTAAGTTTTGTTTTCTTTTGTTTCCCGTTCCTCGTCGATCAGCCTTCCTTCCCTTCCTTTCTTCCCTTTTTTCCTTTCTTCTTACCTTCTTTATCTTCTATTTTAACGCATATTTCCTTGCTTCCCTGCCTGTTCTTCCTTTTTCTACACTTATCCTTTTTCCTTCTTCATCTTCTCTTCTAATAATTAACCTGTTTACCTGTTGCTTCACCTGTGTGTTTAGCCAATTATCCACCTGTTGGTGTGTCTTGTTTTTAGCTTTTGTGTCTTTTTTTTTTAATGTTATGTTTGTGTTTGTATTTGTATGGTATTTTTGTGCTTTCTACTTCATGTATATCTTGTATCTACTGAATGTTTTTTGGTGTGTTTTGTGTATAGAGTTTATTTAATTATAAGTACTCTTTTCATCTATTTACGTAATATGTATTTTTAGTCTCATGTACGTCTCTGTCTATTTCAAATATTTATATATATATATATATATATATATATATATATATATATATATATATATATATATATATATATATATATATATATATATATATATATAATCTATCTATCTATCTATCTATCTATCTATCAATCTATCAATCTATCTATCTCTCTCTCTCTCTCTCTCTCTCTCTCTCTCTCTCTCTCTCTCTCTCTCTCTCTCTCTCTCTCTCTCTCTCTCTCTCTCTCTCTCTCTCTCTCTCTCCTCTCCTCTCCCCTCTCTCTCTTCTCTCTCTCTCTCTCTCTCTCTCTCTCTCTCTCTCTCTCTCTCTCTCTCTCTCTCTCTCTCTCTCTCTCTCTCTCTCTCTCTATATATATATATATATATATATATATATATATATATATATATATATATATATCGTGTGCGTCTTTTTATTATGGTTTCTATATATTTAATTTTGTCATTATTATTTTTTTAGATGACCCTTGGGGAATTACGTACATTTTTGAAGTTAGTATTGAGCTTGTTAACCTGTCCGCTGCGATTGGTACGGATTTGGCCTTCCTGGTAGCCTGGTAACATTATACTGCCAGGTCTTTCTCTGCCTCTGTGGTGGATAGTAGAGTGTTTCCCATGTGGTATTGGTGTGCTGGATATCCCCTCCCATGGTGCAGGACTTTACATTTCTTCATTGAATTGTAACAGCCACTTTTTGCTCCATTCCAGTAGCTTGGTGAGGTCTAACTGTAGGAAATCCGCATTCAAGGGGTTAATATCGAAAGAAATCAACGTTGGGAAAATATGAGAACATAGATAGACACGCTCATAGACAGGTAGAAAAAGGGAACAAATGAGGGCTTAGGAAAGGAGAGAGGTTAAATTATTTTATGTATTCTTCGTCGCATATGGATGAGAAACACATGTAAGAGAATGGGAAAGAAGAGATTTAGGGGTCTGGGAAAGCGAAAGAATGGAAGGTTGATAAAATTGGCAAGCGAATGGATTATAAACTTATAAAAGAAAAGTAATGACTTTTTTATGGCTAAATATGCGAGTAAATTGAGAAAAGTGTGAAGATGGATTGTGCTTTTTTTCTAAAGGATTAGAAAAAGATAAGAAACCTCGGAGTGGAACGAAAGTTGAATAATAAAAAAAGAAGGATAATAATGGCTGCCTTTCGTTGATGAGAACACAAAGAAACAAACAATATGAAGAGAGACACTGGAAAAATAAATAACAGAGAAAGGATTAGACAAAAAGACCAAAGTAAGATGTAAAATGATAAGAAGTCAGGAAAACATTACAAAACTGGTTGTCTTTAGTTATTTCGGAAACAAGTGAACAGAGAGATGAACACAAAGGAAGGAGAAAAGAAAGAGAGCGAAGGAAAAGTGTAAAGAAAAGAGGAAGTAATGCGGATAAAAGAGGAGCAGAGGATGCCTTTGGTCGCCTCGCACTCGGGCCATTAAAGAGGTGTGAGGACTGAGGCGGCGAGGAGGCGCGGGGAGAGTGCAGGAGGAAGGAAAGAAGAGAGGGAAAAAACGTAATGAGTATAAGGAGAAAAATGGGTAGAGTAGAAAAGAGATTGTGAAAAAGATGCGTGCAGGTAATGCGTGCAGGTACGTTGAAAACGGTGAAAAGTGCAACGAAGAAGGAAAGAAGAGAGGAACAACGTAAGGTGGGAGAAACAGTAAATAAAACCGATGCACAAAAAGATGATGCAGTTACTAAGAGGGGATGAAAAGTTAGAGGAAAAGAAAGTAGAAGGAGGAGAAAATAAGAGGAAAAAGAAAATAGGAAGAAAAGGAAGAAATGAGGAGAAGGAAATAAGAGGAAAGGAGAGTAAGGAAAGAAAAGGAAGTATGAGGGAAAGGAATGTAAGAGGAAAAGGAACGTGAGAGGAAAAGGAAAGCAAAAGGAAAAGAAAGTTAGAAGAAAAGGAAAGTGAGAGGGAAAAGAAAGAAGTAAAACAATAAGTGGAAAATGAAAGCAAGAGGGAAAGGAAAGTAGCAATAAGCAGAAGTAAAGAAAGATTACCACCTTCACACACCTGCCTGACATAACGAGGTGCAGGAGGAAGAGGAGGGAGAGGGAGAGAATTAAAAGATCAAACACCTTTTTTTACAACGCTGGTAGTAAACATGAACATTACTTTTTTTCATTCATTCTTTTATTTTTTATGGGAGCACAACGTTGGCGGGGATTTATTGTATTGTTTTATTTGAATTGAGCTTTTAATCCGTCTCTTGACCGAGTCAACTACCCATCAATTTTTCTCTTTTCCATCTATCCAGCTTTGTTTTAGGCTTGGTAACGGTGATGGAGGAGGAGGAGGAGGAGGAGAATGGGGATGGGGATGGATTTTAAGGGTGAATGGTGATGGTTATGTTGGTGGTGTCAGTGTGCGTAGAGTGCTTGTAGGGATGAGTGTGGTGAGTGAAGATGGTGATGAGGGTGTTAAATGAAGGTGATTGCAATGTTAATTAAACTAAATGTTGGGTGAAAAATACAGCAGGGATGATGATGGAGAAAGGATGATGTTGATGATAGCCGAAGGGATGTTTAGAGAGGAATGTGGTCGTTGTTTTGATAGTGATGATGAAAGCTTTAATACCTAACTCGAACACTGGGATAGGCTGTTTATTCCATTACCTCATCTACAACCTTTCCCAGCATCATTTTCTTGACAGTAACACCTTTCGATAATTCTAAGCTTTCCCAAACTTAAATGTTGAACTTGTTTTATTTCCTCCATGACCACACTCCATCCCATTACTACCTTTTTTCTAAGCTTAAGCGTTGTAATAAGACCTTTTCCCACCACCACAGACTCGCCTTCTACCATCTTAACACATGTAATCTCTATTGCTTGAAGGTTCCCACAAGTATAATTTTATCGCCGTCAAAGTCACGCCCACGACTAACTTGATTCTATTCCCCTGATGAACGGTGATATAGGTTTGTTTTTCTCCTCCTCCTCCTCCTACTTGTTCCCCTTTATTCCTATTCCTCCTCCTTCTCCTCCATCTCCTCCTCCTCTTCCTCCTCTTCCTCCTCCTCCTCCTCCTCCTCCTCCTCTTCCTCTTCCTCCTCTATCTCATTCCTCCTGTTTTCTTCCCTGATTATTCCATGACATATTTTACGTTTCGTCTTATCTTCTCTTTATATATATATGTATATATATATATATATATATATATACATATATATATATATATATATATATATATATATATATATATATATATATATATATATATATATATATATATATCCTTTACTCTTCTTCACATCTCCTTTCTTTTCCATTCTCTTCCTTCTCATAATCCAGCAATTTCCTCCTCCTCCTCCTCCTCCTCCTCCCCCCACTGTGTTATAACGTGCTCGTGGGTCGTGTCTGATACCCTGATAGGCGATCAAACCCCTTACCTCTACCCCAGTAGGTGGTAACGCTTTTTACGTTGTTGCCTATTGCGCCGGTAGGCATCTTCCCAGTGGGCCTGATGGTCGGCCCAAGGCTTCTTCCAGGTGGGGCCTGATGGTCGGCCCAGCCTGTTCTGGCGCAGGCGAGTGTTTATAGTGGCGCCATCTTGCATTGGCTCATGCTGCCCCCCGGAACTCGTTCTTGATTCGCTTGGACGGCTTCCTCTAGAGTCCGGGTTGATGGGTGGTCTTCAGGACAGCATGTGGGTAGTTTTTTAAGCCACTCGGCAGTGACTGAAAAATCCGAGTGGTAGCGTGGGGATTCGAACCGCGTCGTCCATCAAGCGGCGAATGTGGGTCCAGTACGCTATCACTTCGGCCACCGCCTGCCCCGTAAGTCACTCTGAGTCGCTCCCCCTCCCCTATTCCCCTCCTCCTCCCCATCCTCTTTCCCCTTTCCCCCATTCGCCTGACAGCCTCCCCGGAAGGTCCATCAGGTTAAGCCGCCTCCTCACGCTTCCTTGATCTCCACATTTGCTCTCCACACTGTTAGCGGATATAGTCTCCTTGCTGGTCTCCACTAAAATCCCGTGCCCTAAATACCTCCACTCCACTTGTAAGCAGCGGCCTTGTATCTCTAGTAATTCGCTGTCTCTTCCCTTCCCTTACATTACCCTGTCTTACCTTAAGTGTCTTTGTACCCTCCCCCTCTCAATCTCCACTAATTATCCATCTATTACCTTACCTTACTTTACTTTACCTTAGCTTAGCTTAGCTTAGCTTAGCTTACCTTATCAAGTGTCTTTGTATCCTCCACTTTTTAATCTCCATTAATCCCGTCTCTTACCTTACCTTACCTTACCTTACCTTACCTTCCTTTCCCTTCCCTTCCCTTCCCTTCCTTTCCCTTCCCTTCCCTTCCCTTCCCTTCCCTTCCCTTCCCTTCCTTTCCCTTCCTTTCCCTTCCCTTCCCTTCCCTTCCCTTTCCTTACCTTACCTATCTTCACTGGCCTCCACTTGGTATCTTCCGTTAACCATCCCTCAACCATCCTCCTCCTCCTCCACCTTCCAGTCCTCACCCACCTTCACCTTCTTGCCTCCTATCTATCTCCTTCAGCCACCTCCACTACGAACTCCATTTATTCCACCTACCTTCTATTCATAAGAACATAAGAACATAAGAACGCAGGAGTCTGCAAGAGGCCGGTAGGCCTGTACGAGGCAGCTCCTTTGACCCTAAGCTCCCGTGTATCTAACCCCACCTAATATCGCTGTCCATGAATTTATCTAGTCTATTTTTGAAAGTGACAATTGTATTGGCACTCATCACATGCCTATTAAACTCATCCACCACCCTGTTAGTATACCAATTTTTGGCTATGTCCCTGTTGAATCTGAATTTATCCAGTTTAAACCCGTTACTTCGTGTCCTACCCGTTCTCTTGCCAACAAAACCTTATGAATGTCTCCCTTATTAAAGCCCTTCATCCATTTATAAACCTCGATCATGTCTCCACGCACCCTTCGCCTTTCTAGAGAATGCAAGTTTAACTGTTTGAGTCTTTCCTCGTATGGCAAGTTTCTCAACCCCTGAATCATCTTAGTCATCCTCCTCTGCACCGATTCTAACATTTTGATATCCATTCTATAGTAAGGTGACCAGAACTGAACCGCATAGTCAAGATGAGGTCTAACTAATGCTAAATATAGTTTGAGGAAGACTTCGGGGCTTCTGTTGCTTACGCTCCTTGAAATAAATCCCAGTACCCTATTAGCTCGATTTCTAGCTTGAATGCATTGTGCCCTTGGACGGAGATCAGAGCTCACTAAGACCCCTAAATCCCTCTCGCACCCAGACCTACTTATGAGAGTGTCATTTAAGCAATAGTTATTTTTTAAATAGTTATAGTTTTTTTTTTCTCTGCCAACACGATTGTACCACACTACCAACCTTCAACCAGAAAGTCTCCACCTTCAGCCAGCTTCCTCCTCCTCCTCCTCCAACAACCCTCACCAAATACACGTTCAGCTCTCCTCGAATCACCTCTGTGCCGCCAACTACCCACTAATCTCCATAACTTCAATCCGACCAATTTCCCACCGCTAGTCTCCCACTCTTGCTCCCCGCCAATACTGTCCTTCCTCCCCCATTCCTTTACCCTCCCCATTCCTTCCCTTGCTTCTCCTCCCTTTCCCTCCCCTCCTCTCCCCGTTACCTTCCCCCCACTGCAGCCAAACTTAACCTAACACAATATACCTCCATCTCCAACCTCACCCCATTCACAGTTACAACAGCAGACTCCATTTAAAGTCTCTCTCTCTCTCTCTCTCTCTCTCTCTCTCTCTCTCTCTCTCCTGCCCCCAATGTTACTGCGGAATAATCTACAAGACCCAAATTATTATCAGACTCAGCCATTTAACGTGTGTGTGTGTGTGTGTGTGTGTGTGTGTGTGTGTGTGTTGCTACCATGACCCACCAGTTGATTAGCACAATGAAAAATGTATGTTGTGTGCTTGAGAGAGAGAGAGAGAGAGAGAGAGAGAGAGAGAGAGAGAGAGAGAGAGAGAGAGAAAGGAATGTGTCGCTGCAGTTAATACAACGCTGATTGTTATATATAACGTAGACACACACACACACACACACACACACTATTGCACTATTAACGCCACTCCATCCGTCTCTGGAGGTGCAGGTGTGGGTTTGATGAGACAGACAGGTGTGTGGGCACGATGACGCGTAGGCAGGAAGTCATGCAAGAAACAGATGAGTAGACACAGGTAGACAGGCACGAACACGAGGACGACAGACAAGAAAGAGATAAAGAAAAAAATAAAGACTGAAGGCAGACAGTAAGTAGATGAGCATTAAGACAGACAGGTAGACAGCCACGAACACGAACAAGATAGACAAGAAAGAGACAGAGAAAAAAAAAAAAAGAGGATATACAAGAAATAGATGAGCTATTAGACATAAAGACACACAGGCACGAACACGAAAAAGATAGACAAGAAAGACACAAAGAAAGAAAAGAAAGACAAAGGACAAAGGTAGGCAGTAAACAGACGAGTAATTTTGATAATAAGTATTGGTGAAGAGGGAAGATGCGGCACACACACAGTACATGAATACCGTAAATATGTTGAGGTGGAATGTGAGGAAATCAAGCTCGTATAAGACATTGAGTAAATAGTTCAGTATAGCATCCACATGTAGGTATATTAGTATTTAAATGTAGCGTCGGTGAAACAGGAAGAATTAAAGAGCGTATCCCAAACACACTTATCGCCTTCCATATTGACTCCTATTCATTCAGGCAGTTTTTAAGGGATCATGTAAACAATAGGCCGAAGGAGCAAGACACCTTTTCCAACACCCACTCACCACTAAGGGAACCGAGAGGCACGAGTGGAGGTGGAAGTAATAGGTATAGAAAAGAGAACAGACTTTATATGAGGTCACACAGGCAGGGGAACTGACGTGAGAAGGGGAAAAGAAGAAGAAAAAGGTCCGTATATGAAGACCAGTGAAAATACTGAGACAGCTTGGAAGAAAAATAGTATGATGACAAAGTCCCTTGAATCGTTACTGGCAGTATAAAAAAAGGGCAAAATAAGGGAAGGAAAATACTGTCACTAAACGATAAAAGGAAAAGTAAGAGTTAATAGTAAAAATGCACGTAAAAAATATCGAGCGAAAAGAAAAAAAAATGAAAAAAGTAAAAAAGATGGAAAAAAACTTTGCTACTGTAAAACGAAAATAGATAAATAAAAAAGGGGAAAAGAAAGGAAAAGACTGCCACTGTAAAAAAGAAAAAAAAGCTAACAAAGAAGAAAAAGAATAGAAAGAGAAGACTCACTGCAAAAAAGGAAAGAAAAAAGTAAAAAGTAGGAGAAAGGAAGAAAACAACTGTAACTGTAAAAAGAAAAAAACAAAGCTAACCAGCCCGAGGTGACCTTTGCCCCTCGATCCTGCAGGCGGGGAAAGGAATTTGTGTTGCTTTATTGAATTTGTGGCCGACCCTCCCTCCGAGAAGGTACACAAGTGCTTCAATCCTTCCCTGCAAGCCACTCCCATGGCAAACGGATTGCTTAAATCACTGAACGCAGGCAGCCTAGCAAAGAGCCAACAGGCTTTCTGCCGCCTGCTAGTCCATGTTTCCATGTTTCCTCCTCCTCCTCCTCCTCCTCCCGTGCAGTAAAACAACACTCCCCACTAACTTCCTCTTTCCTCTCTTCCTCCCCCCCATCACCTTCCTTCCTCACCCTCCCTCCTTCTCTTCCCCTTTCTCCCCAATAACACCCCCACGAATCACCTCTTTCCCACCTCTCTCCCTCCTCCCACATAACTTTTCCTTCTCCTTTCTCTTCCCTACTTTTCCCTTCTTCCCTTACTCGTAAAATTTGTCTCCCCAATATCTCCACCTTTTGACTTCTCCCCAAAATTGCTCCTATCATGCCTGTGTTTCCTCCCTTCTCCCTCACTGCCACCCTCCATACCCTCCTGCTCTTCCTTCACCTGCTCTTCCCTCCTATCTCTCCAGTTTACGTCCCCTTCCAACACGCTCTCTTCCACACTCCTCCTTCTCCCCTTTTCTCTCCCCCTCATCACCCTTCTCCCCCTCCCGTTCCCATTACACACAACATGACGGACTTTGTGACAGCCTCGCTAAATCCAGGTTGAGTTATCAGAATCTTTCCTGCCCTGTTTTTGTTTGTATGTTTATAGTTTTTTTCCTTCGTTTTGTTGACTATGATTGGTTTTGTTTGTTTCTTGTGTGAGTTGGTTTGTGATATTTTCTGTCTTTTTTGTGTGTTCTTAGTCTTTTTTTTATTATTTGGTGTCTCCTTAACATTTTTTTCAGGTGAATTGTCGCTTTTCCTTCGTGGTGGATTCTTTGTTATGTTTTCAGGCGTGCTCACCATTGTTTGTAATTACTACTGGTCTGTTAATTGTCATATTCCAGGGAAGATTTTCATCACATTTACTGATTTTATTAGGGGAGAAAACTGGGTAACAAAACATAACATTAATTTTCCAAACATATATTCGTTAGCTTACAAAGTCAAACTCTAATTCTTTCGAGCCTTCTCTTTACAACAAATGAAGCACACAGCGTTATGAATTCCCTTTTTTTATAATGCAAATAAAACAAACAAACGTAAGTAAACCCAAATACTAGTAAGGAATATAACATAGGTAGCCCAACAGGCCGGAAGGCCTATGCAAATCCAAAACAAAAACTGCTCTGACATTTTGATAAAAAAAAAAAAAAACAGTCCTCACACTGACTCATCAGTTACTGTGCAGGACTTCCGTGTCGCCGAGCACAGGCGTGGCGCCGCTCACACTCATGAATCTCACTACTCTGACTTTTCTCTGCATTGTCTGTCCAATGGAATCACATCCCGCCAGCCTTGCTCCGATGTGTGTTCTGCCTCAGCGAGCGTTACCGCGCTCACTGTTTCTTTTTCTTGGCGGCGCCGTGGTGCGAGTTCTCTTTGGCTTGACTCTTGCCCTTGCCCTTGGCCCTGGCATGGAGGCATAGGGATGATAAAGGAGAGGTATTCAACCCCTTCCTCTTTCACCTTCCATTGTGTCATTTTCCAGCGATCCATCGAGACACCCTTCCGTGCATTCCTTCTGATCTTCCCTCCCACACATCCTCCCCATCCTTACAGTATCATTATCATCATCATTAGCAGCAGCAGCAGCAGCCATCACCAGTCCACTATATCACTATTTTTTTTCTTTTATTAACCCTTTCATCCCTTCACTTCTACTCGTCTTTATTTCCCTTCTTTCCCCGTCTGTCCTCCCTCCTCTCGCCCCCGTTATTCTACCCTTACTCAAGAAGCACAAGAATTTTACCTGTATCCCTCTCTTTCTATCTTCTTATCTCCCCTCCTTTCTCTTCTTCATCATCATCATCATCTTCCTTCCCAGGAAAGGCAGGAACAGGAAATAGGTAAGCTCAGAGCTTCTTTTCTCTCCTCACTTCACACACTCGTCTCCTCACCTCCTCCTCTTCATCTCCTCGTCTCCCTTTTACCCATGAACAGGAAGGAAAAGGTGAACTCAGAGCTCCTTTTCTCTCCTCACTCTCCTGTCTCCTCATATCTTCCTCTCCTCCTACTTCCTCTCCCTCACACAAGAACAGGAATTTTGAGGCGAACTCACGCTTCTATGCTCTCCTCTATCTTCTTATCCCTCACCCCCTCCACATCTCCTTTCTAGCAAGCACACCAGGAAACAGAAAAAAATGCCGTTCTTAGAGGTTCTTGTGTCTTCTGTCTTCTCACCTCCTCCTCATCTTCTCCTTACATCTCTTACGCAGGAAAAGCAGGAACAAGGAAGGAAAGGGCTAAATATGAGCTCCTTTTCTCTCCTCTCTTCTCGCCTTCCTGTCTCCGCTTCATCTCCTCAACTCCTCGTCACCTTCTTCCCCTCATCTCCTTCCAGCCTTCACTAAGGGAAAGAATAAACAGGAAGGAATTGGTAAGCTTTGAGATCCTCTTCTTTCCTCTCACCTTCTTTTCATTCCTCTCTTCTCTCCTTTCATATCCGAACTTTCTTTCCTCTCGTCTCTTCTCGCCTTGTCTCCTTCCAACCATTACACATAAAAGCCAAGACGCGAACAAACATATTAGCTCTCCTCTCCTTTCCCTCCTCCTCTCACCTTCTTGTCCCCGAGCTGCCTGACGCCGCAGGTGAGGTTGGCCGGGATGCCCACAGGTGTGGTGACTTAGACGGACGTGGGCAGGAAGTAAGGAGAGGTGGGACACAGCTGATTCGCCTCCAGGCGGCGGATGCTCAAACGGTCGTATCTCAACATTTGGTCCTAAATCCGCCATTGTGGTTGCAAGTGCTGCCCCGTGCGATGTTCAAAAAACGTCCTAGACGCCATCTTGTGACGTCAGGTCGCCCCTCGGCCTGACTGCTCGGGAGCGGGGCTAGATCCGACCAGTTTCCGTCCTAACCCGTCGCGGGGGCGTCGCCATTAAAGGAGTGTTTCCGCCTCATCCACATCTCCACCTCTATACACAATATAAGGTACGTGTTTGCACTTCTACTTAGGTATAGCTTTACATTAAGGTGGCAAGAGTCACAGGAACGCCTTTTACGCATGATGTGTGGGTTAGTTGTGGAGATTTAAGTGTAGCCGATTTAGGCGGTGGCTTGGTTGGCATACATCAATATTTTTTAATCTCATGAAGCTCTTATAGCCTCCATACATGTGTACAGCTTTATTTCAACGTGGCAAGGTTCACAGGAACGTCTTTCACGCATGATGTGTGCATTAGTTGTGGAGATTTAGGTGTAGCCAATAAGGCTTTGGCTCGGGTGGCTTGGATTAATATTTCTTATCCCATGCACCTGTAATAGCCTTCATACATGTGTATAGCCTTATTTCAATGTGGCATGGGTCACATAAATGTCACTCATGCATGGTTTGTGCATTAGTTGTGGAGATTTAGGTGTAGCCAAGAAGGCTTTGGCTCGGGGAGCTGTACTCATATTTTTTAAACATGTTTCTTTCTTTATTATTATTGTTATTTGCTTTACGTCCTCAATTTATTTTTAGATAACAGCATCATTGATATTTCTTTTCCTTTTAAGGGCCATTTAATTAGCTTACCGTAACATTGATATTTCTTTACCTTTTAAGGGCCATTTAATTAGCTTACCGTAACATTGATATTTCTTTACCTTTTAAGGGCCATTTAATTAGGTTACAATTATGTGTCTTAAATAATTACCGTATGTTCTAGTCCTGTCTAGTAATGTAGTTATTTCTGTGTTTCACAGATGGAGCTTGTTGCGGCATACATTTTCAATCGCAGACTGTGCAGGGAAAGGAGATATCGGGACCCACTCAACCCACTACATGTCAGTGATGAACACCTGTTGCAGGTGTATAGATTTCCCCGTCAGGAAATCATCAGGCTCTGTGATGAGTTTCGCCCCCACCTGGAAAGGAGAACCAGGAGGGCACATGCACTCCCAACACACACCCAGGTTCTGGCTACACTAAGGTTTTTTGCGAGTGGCAGCTTTCAAGGTGTTATTGGAAACGGTGTTGGAAATGACCACTCAAAGGCCATTGATAAAGTAACTCGGGTACTTTGTGAAAAGGCCAGTCATGAGATAAAGATGTCAACCACAGCAATAGATATTAATAGAATTTTTAAGATAGTTTTCATGCATTTCATAATGATAAATAATGCATTAATGAATTTTCAACTTCACAGGAGACACTGCGTATCCTCTGGAGCCATTCCTGATGACCCCAGTTGCACGGCCGACAACACCTGGGGAGGAGCGCTACAACAAGTCATCACAGGACAAGATGCGTTGTCGAACGGACCTTTGGGATCCTCAAGTCAAGGTGCAGGTGCCTACATAAGTCAGGAGGAAGTTTGCAGTATGACCCCAAGAAGACTATGAAGATTGCGACTTCTTGTATGCTCCTGCACAACTACTGAGTGGATCGCTGCAGAAGAAGTAACAGTTCAGCCTGTGAGAAACAACAGACTGATTCCTGGTCAAGTTGTCAGGCAGGAATTTATTAGAAACTTCTTTTCCTGAGTATAGGTATGCATATATGTAGACCTTGCAGTTAGTAATAGATTACTTTCAAATGTGAATGTGCATAAGAACAAAACAAGAAGTCATAATGGCCACATGTTCGGCATTCTTGATCATAATTTATATGGCGATTATTATTAATATGTAATATCAGCTTACACCTGCAGATTGCATATGGTGCACCGGTGGCCGAGTGGTCAGCGTGTGTACGTGGTGATCCAGAGGACTCGACTCCCACCGCAAGACGCTGAGAGTTTTCAACCATTGACAAGTGGCGGAGGGTTACCAACATGCTGCCCAGCAGATCTTCAGTCAACCCTAACTTCAGCGTCTTTGATCAAGAGGGGCACCACCTCCACACCACTCATTCTTATCACCTAGTTTGATACCCTACTTGTCCATCTCACATGGCCCATGTATCTCAGCATTCTGCACTCTTGGCTCCATGTCATCCTCTCCAACTTGTTGGTTCGTATAGCATAACTGGCCTCACATACATAGAAGTGTTCAATATACCTAGGCTATAATATTATATTTAAGGACTCTTATACGAGGTATCGCCCCATACAGAGGTGTCGAAGTAAGTCTGTCTGATGGTAGGCTGGCTGACTGCTGTCGGGACCCAAGCCAGCATGCCCTGGGGGTTGTGTGCGGGAGGAGGAAAGAGGGAAAAGGACAAATGGTGTGTGTGTCATTATCAGGGGTAACCACGGTGGAGCGCAAACACTCGGTAGTTGTAGTCAAGGCTTAATTAAGTTGATGAGTGGTGTTAGACTGAATGAGCAGGTTTTTTACCACATGTTAGTGGGAACACTTGATAGGTTTTGTTTGTGTGTTGGTGCTACTTGTTTCTTGTGTTTACATGTTAGTTTATAATTAGACTGAGTTCTAAGTGTTATGAGCGACAATTTAGTCTTGTATGGCTGAATCCTGTCCCTTGACCCTTAATTCATC